>NC_057812.1:226192904-226428958 GCF_018294505.1 Triticum aestivum | reverse complement strand
TGTGGCATTTCTTAAAAAGCCCTTTTTGTGATGTCGCCCCGACGTCCGACTGTGGCATTTCTTTTAAAGCCCTTTCTGTGATGTCGCCCCGACGTTCGACTGTGGCATTTCTTTTAAAGCCCTTTCTGTGATGTCGCCCCGACATCCGACTGTGGTATTTCTTTTAAAGCCCTTTATGTGGTGTCGCTAAGACGCCCGACTGTGGCATCATTTCCTTATATTTATTTGTTCACCTTTCGAGGCGTCGCTTTAGACACCCGATCGGTAGTTATTTATGTTTTGTTGGGATTTCAGGCGGACTACCACCGTTTCCCTTTTACTTACCTTGTTATGCTAATTTTTGAATGTACATTGGTGAATTATTCATGACGCATCCATGCATACATTTGTTATATCTTACGTCCGAACTGTCTTGCGAGTACTTTCAAAGTACTCACTGGCTTGTTGATTTGGCCAGATGCTGACGAAGGCGATCTCATGGATGAAGAGTTTGATAGCGAGTCCGACACCTAGAGGAGTCCCAGTCAGTCTCGTGCGACCCTGGATTTGGTCACTGTTTTATATCCGCTTCCGCTACCAAATAAATTCATCGAGCCTCACCTCGACGCTCGATGAGATGACAGACTTAGAGTCTTGTATTTCTCTCCCCGCTGTGTTTCTCCACCATCGCTCTATCCTCGAGTCAGTAGTATGCCTCCACACCACTGTGTCATGTCCACCATTATGTATAATTATTGGCGTGCTTGTAATAATTTGGTTGAGCAACCGTAGTTCGACCCTGTAATATATTTTCTGCTACTGGCTTATTGTATCAAGAATCTGTCTACCAGTGAGGAGGATTTCTCTCATACTGGACTCAAAAGATTGGTTTCTCAATAAATATTTTTATTGGAAAACCGGTCGTGACAAGCTTGGTACCAGAGCCAGGCTGACTGTAGGAAGCCACTAGGTGCGATCGCTAATTGGTTATTAGCATGATAGAGCTAATTTATATTTTTGCAATTGTAGTCATTTTCTGTCAGTCAGCATAAATTTATGATCTGACCATGCAGAATTTTTGCCTACTTTTGTAGATGGCCGACAACAGCTGCGAGTCTCAGACCTTCACCAACGTGCCCGATGGGTTCGTCAAGCTTCTTTCCTTCATCATTCAGGTCGCGATGGGGCCATCTGTGCGCCCAGTTTTCACACTCTGCCAGCACCGAGTCAACGACAGTCTGACCATGCACCAGGCCGCGGTGCAGTTCAAGGGAGGGCGTGGTGAGTTACGCCGCTTCCGGTTCGTGGGAAGAGCCATGCCTACGGAGAGGCATGCTATGCAGATGGCAGCCCGCGAGGCGATAGCTCGTCTCAGGGACGTCCTCCCCGTGATGAAGACTCGTCGTTACCGCTATCTTCCATGCCATGTGCCTTACACCTGTCACTATGCATACTCCTGCCCCAGAGGAGAACGAGACGAGGCTTTTGAGATGCTCATTGAGTATCTCCGGGCCCTGGAGGCAGCCTTCGACAACCTGGTGGATGACTTCGTAGCTACCCGCATGGACTCAGTTCATGGCTGTGCTGCCAACAGGAGGGAGCTCCTACCCATCGCACCGCCACTGACTTTTGTCTCGTCATCAGCATCTTATACGCCTACTCGTCGCCTGCCTTCTACCGAAGAATTCAACCAAGTCATTGCACCCACTTCAGCACGCACTGCACCACCCTTCGCGCCCACTCCTGTATGTGTTGCTCCGCCCCTGGCAACCGCTCCGTCCACTCTGCGCAACACTACGCGTATGGAGCCCATTAGCGAGGAGGAAGTCGAGTCCCCAACCTCGCTACGCCTCGCCCTCGGCAGGGCAAAGGAGGTCGTCAACATCTCTGCCTAAGTACGCCTAGCTGCCATGTGATGTACCGCTTTGTAAGATATGTACATAGGTTGTGAGAAGTAGCCTGTTTGCGCATCATGTAGGATCTGGAGAAGTGCACTAGCCTAAATAACATGTCAGGATTTTGTACGCATGTCCTGAGTGATGTATTGTATAATTACCGCCCGCGTGTAAGATATGTAATGAGCAGTCCTTCTCCGTGCGCAAGTCGATTTGTTTTTTAAGTAAGCTGGGTTATTTAGTTTTATTTGCCAGCTTTATGCATTTTTTTGGAATTGTTTTTGCGACTCTTTTCGCTTTTCTTATGGATTTTACAAAATATATCCCCAGAGTGAAAAATGTCTCGTCCTTGGACTCGCTCCATGCCAATTCCACCAGAGGAAAATTATGATGCACAACCCAGCAACGAGTTCACTCAGGGACAGTCAAGCCAACAGGGCAGTGAATCGGCACGTTCACAAATGTGCCGCCTTTATGAGCAGAGTCAGCAACATCATCGGGAAATGATGAACCAAGTCATCAACATGGGAAATCACCATGGACAGTATCAGCAGCATTCCAAGTTATCTGAGCTACAGAAGACACGTCCTCAAACATTTTTTCATACTGACAAGCCTCTTGAGGCCGAGGATTGGCTTCGAGATATGGAGAGAAAATTAATTATTGCAAAATGTTCAGACCCCGAAAAGGTATTGTATGCTCCGCACTATCTCACAGGAGCAGCCGCATCGTGGTGGGAGAATTTTCTGCACATGCATCCCAACGAAAATGACATAACCTGGGATGATTTCAAGGAAGGTTTCCGTGGTGCACACATTCCTAAGAGTATTATGAAAATCAAGAAGAGAGAGCTCGATGACCTCAAACAAAGGAACATGACAGTGTCAGATTACAACAGTCAATTTACTCTATTGTCCCGCTACGCCAATGAAGAGCGTATGACTGAAATCAAGAAGATGGAGAAATTCCTTGACGGTCTGGCGCCCGCGCTTAAATGCCAACTGGCCGTGCACACTTTTCCTGATTTTAAAACACTGGTGGATAAAGCCATTACTCTAGAAAATGAGAGACGCGGTCTGGAAGATATCCGCAAGCGAAAAAGGGACCAGACTAATCATGCTCGCAATCACCGAAGCAAGACAGATTTTCAAAAGGGTGGGACACACAAATCCTCATCCAATGTCTCACGCCCAATCAAGAATTTTCATGCAAGGGACAAGGAATTCACCTATCGCCCCGGCGTTACTTGTTACGCTTGTGGAGAAGAAGGGCACTATGCCAAATAGTGCCCCAAGCCAAGGAATTCAACCCCAAAGCCGAACAACGGCGGCAACAATTCCGCGCCCAAGCGAAACAATTTCAATCCCAACAATAACCACAGGAAGGGTCATCTGAACCACGTAACCAAAGAGGAGGCACAAAATGCTCCGGATATCGTACTCGGTACGTTTCCTGTCAACACAATACCTGCAATGGTTTTGTTTGATTCTGGAGCTTCTCACTCTTTCATTTCGAAAAGTTTTGCTTTGCAAAATAATTTTTCGATGCTTCCCTTGGAGAAATCCATGATCATCAAGTCCCCTGGGATTCAGCAAGTTACTCAGAATTACTGTCAGAATGTGGTCATTGAGTTCGAAGGATTGGAGTTTCACGCAAATCTTATTGTGTTGGAAAATAAAGGACTGGATGTCATCCTAGGGATGGATTGGCTAACCACCAATAAGGGTTTTATCGACTGTTTCAACAGGACCGTAATTCTCACACACCACCAAGGGAAGACAATAAGAGTATCAGCCAAGGAAGGAAAAATACCCCGGCAACCGAGATTAAATAAGGTGGACGTTTCTGGGCTAAACAAGGTTCCAGTAGTGTGTGAATTTCCAGATGTATTCCCTGAAGAACTACCAGGCATGCCACCAGACCGGGAAATAGAATTCCGCATTGAGCTAGCACCAGGAACCACCCCCATATACAAGAAACCATACAGAATGGCACCATCCGAGTTGATCGAGTTGAAGAAGCAAATAAAGGAATTACTGGAAAAAGGATACATTCGAACCAGCTCCTCACCTTGGGGATCACCAATTTTATTTGCCAAAAAGAAGGATGGAACGCTGAGATTGTGTATTGACTATCGAGCACTTAACATGGTCACAGTCAAAAACAAATACCCGATGCCAAGGATAAACGATTTGTTTGATCAACTCGCTCAGGCCAAGGTATTCTCAAAAATTGACTTAAGGTCAGGATACCATCAATTGAAGGTACGAACGGAAGATATCCCCAAAACAGCCTTCACCTCCAGATATGGACTGTACGAGTTCACAGTGATGCCATTTGGATTAACTAACGCCCCAGCATATTTTGTTCACCTCATGAAAAAAGTATTTATGAAGTTTATGGATAAGTTCGTCGTGGTATTCATCGACGATATTCTGGTATACTCCAAGACACCAGAAGAGCACGCAGAACATCTCAGGATTGTGCTAGGAGAGCTAAGAAAACACCAATTGTATGCCAAGTTCAGCAAGTGCGAATTTTGGCTAAGACAAGTAGGCTTTCTAGGCCACGTGCTGACCCAAGACGGTATCGCAGTGGACCCAGAGAAAGTCAAGGCCGTACTTGGCTGGAAATCACCAGCCAGCGTAACAGACATACGGAGTTTCTTGGGAATGGCAGGATATTACCGCAGATTTATTGAAGGATTCTCCACCATAGCCAAGCCTATGACACAGTTGCTCAAGAAAGATAAGAAGTTTGAATGGACAGAAGCCTGCGAGAAAAGTTTCCAAGAACTAAAACGGAAGTTAACGACAGCACCGGTATTAATTGTCCCCGACATACACAAGAATTTTGAAGTATATTGTGACGCGTCCAGGAAGGGTCTCGGATGCGTGTTGATGCAGGAAGGCAAGGTCGTCGCCTACGCTTCAAGGCAACTTCGCAAGCATGAGGAAAACTATCCCACTCATGACTTAGAAATGGCAGCAGTTATTCATGCACTCAAGGAATGGAGGCATTTCTTACTTGGGAATCGATGTGAAATATATACGGATCACAAAAGTCTCAAATATATTTTCACACAGCCAGAACTAAACTTACGACAACGACGTTGGTTGGAGTTGGTAAAGGATTATGATGTTGGTATCCATTACCATCCAGGGAAAGCAAATGTAGTGGCCGATTCCCTTAGTCGGAACCCCAGCTCCGACGAAAACAATCTGCACAGCTTGAGGCCCGAATTCCAACAAGAATTTGCCAAGCTCAACTTGATAATGGTAGCAGAAGGCACCATATCAAACTTGGAAATACAACCCAACCTTGTGGAGAAAATTAAAGAAGCTCAGCCCGGTCACACCAGCATCGAAGGCATCAAAAGAAAGTTGAGTATGGGCAAGGCCTCGGAATTCGTAATAGACAATGAAGGAATATTATGGTACGGAGAAAGGCTCTGCGTGCCAAACATAGAAGACCTTAAACAGCAAATTTTAGCTGAAGCACACACCACTCCATATTCAATCCACCCTGGAGGAACCAAAATGTATAAGGATATTCAGGAAAGATTTTGGTGGCACGGTATGAAGAGGGACATACCACCTTCATTGCATGTTGCGACTCATGTCAACGCATAAAAGCTAAGCATCAGAGACCAGCCGGACTACTGCAACCGAACAAAATACCTGAGTGGAAATGGGATGAAATAGGGATGGATTTCATTGTCGGACTACCTCGGTCACGACACGGGAATGATGCCATATGGGTCATCACTGACAGGTTAACCAAAGTGGCACACTTTATTCCAATAAAGACGACCCACACCACTCAGAGGCTTGCCAGGATTTATCTTTCCCGCATAGTTTGTCTGCACGGTGTCCCGAAGACTATAATATCCGACAGAGGCACTCAGTTCGTCTCAAGATTTTGGGAGCATTTACAACAGGCCCTGGGAACCCAACTAGCCTTCAGTACCGCATACCACCCACAGACTGATGGACAAACAGAACGCGTAAACCAGGTTTTAGAAGACATGATGAGAGCATGTGTCCTCACATATGGAACCAGTTGGGAAGAAAGCATGCCATACGCCGAGTTCGCGTACAACAATAGCTACCAGGCCAGCCTACAAATGGCACCATTTGAGGCTTTATACGGACGAAGATGTCGTACCCTGTTAAATTGGTCAGAGACCGGAGACAGCCGCATCTTCGGACCAGACATGCTCAGAGAAGCCGAGGAAAAGGTCAAGCTAATCAGAGACCGACTTAAGACCGCTCAAAGTCGACAGAAGAGTTATTATGATCAGAAACATCGTAGGGTCAGCTTCGAACCCGGTGAGTTCGTATACCTGAGAGTATCCCCTATGAGAGGACTGCAACGGTTTAAGATTAAAGGAAAGTTAGCACCAAGATTCATTGGACCATTCTGCATAGTGGCACGAAGAGGCACTGTAGCCTACCAGCTAGACTTACCCGAAGACTTGTCCGACATTCACGACGTGTTCCACGTCTCTCAATTAAGGAAGTGCGTAAGCAACCCAGAGAAACAAGTATCCCATGAAAACATTGACGTGCAGCCAGACGTCACTTATCGGGAACGTCCCGTAAGAATATTAGAGGAGTCTGAAAGGAGGACCCGACAGAAGACCATCAAGTTTTTCAAAGTCCAGTGGAGCAATCACACCGACAGTGAAGCAACTTGGGAAAGCGAGGATTTTCTTCGGACAGAGCATCCACACTTATTTAAGGATCAGCTGAAATCTCGGGGACGAGATTTTTCCTAAGGGGGTAGGTGTTGTGACACTCCAAAATTTTAATTTGGTTCTTATCAAAAACTTTGTGGTTTTTGAAAAGAGGCCATTTTTTTTAGAAAAACCTTCCTCTTAAAAACTTCCTTTTCTTTGGCAAGGTTTTTATTTTTTATTCAAGCTATGGTGTTTGATCTTTTGAAGCTTCTTCTCTGTTGGTTCCCTCTCAAATATATTTTGGGAGTTTAATCTTTTTCTTTTAAAAAGAAACTCTATGAAAATTTGGGATTTTCATATCTTGAAAACCACCCATGACTTGGCATTTTGCCCATGTGGTAAAACCCCTCCAAAACCTCCCCTCCTCCTTGTAATCAACCTAAGTTCTCTGTCCCAACTAATCCAAGCAAGTTTTGGATTTTATTCTAATTATTTTTCCTCTCAAATCATTTCTGAAAATTATTTGGAGCCTGAGTGATTTTCAAAGCAAGTACCCTTTTGCATTTGAGTTTTGACCTCAAACCAACTCTCCTGGATAGTCCTTTGTACCCACAACCCAGAACCATCTTGATCCACTCCTTCTCTTTTCAAATTTTTCAAAATTCAGTCTCTGCAAGTTTGGACCAGATTTGCCAAATTTGATGAAATTCATATCTACACTCCTCCAAAAATTCCACCAAAATTCAGGCAGCCTACTTGAGCAATGAGAAGCCACTCCACCAAAAATCAGCTCAAGGAAAAATCCCCAGAGGCCAAATTCATTATGTCGAACACCTGAGCTGCACTGTTCCTTTGCAAGTTCAGAAAGTTCAGAGATTCAGTCGTTTTCCCTTCGTCAGACTCGGTCACGCGGCCACAGTGTGCCCTGGCGCGTTGCACGCAACCTCTTCTCCCTGGCCAGCACCCCGCACGCACGCTTGGCCGATTCCTGGCGTCGGTAGCGACGAGCCTCGCCGGCGTTGGAAGCTTCTGCGGTGGCTGCACCTTCCGTGGCGGCCAACAAGGGCCCGAGCCCTCTCGCCACGCCACCTGGCGCCGCCCAACACCCCCTGGCTCTCCGCGTGTCCCTGCCATGCCAGCGCACGCCCGTGGCACCGTCGTCGTGGCCCGGCAAGCATGGAACGTGCTCCCTGCCGCCGACGGGCCGCGCCACCCCCGTTCCGTCGAGCTCGCCCATAGCACCAAATCCCAGCCCGTTTAGCACCTAAATGGAACCGGTGGACCTCAACGGCGATGCCCAAGCCCCTAATCCCACTGCCCAACCACAGCACCACCGTAATCACTCGCCGGAGACCCCCGTTCATGGCAACCGCCTCGGGCCGCCTATAAAAAGGGCCCCCGAGCTCACCCTCGTGCATGCATCATCACCACTCCTCACCAACGCCACGCCAGACCACTAGGAGGTCCTCGAGGAGGTCTCCTCCCCCAACTCCGGCCGCCCCGATCCACCTCAGCCTCCACCACGATTCGCTCCGGTGAGGCCATCTCCGGCGCCCAAACCCCGTCCGTTACCCCCTCTAGCTACCAGAAGCCTAACCCCCTCTTCAATTTGATCTCTGCAGCCCTCTCCGACGAGTCCCTCGACCACCCGAGCCGCCGTCCGCCGGAGCAAAGCTCGCCGTCGACGTGGTACTCGCCGGCGACCACCACCACCACCAACCGACGCGGAATGGCGCCCTGAGCACGGAGGTACCCTCCGATCCCCCTGCCTCGCCGTGGATTGCCGCCGGCGACCACCGCGGCTCTCGGGCGCCGACGAGCTTCGTCCCTCCCCCCCTTTTTGGAAGTTCAAACCCGACGAGTGGGACCCCACCGTCAGCCTCTCTGCCCTCTCTATTGAATCGTTTTCTGGAAGAGCCTTCGGGCAAAATGCGTTTTCCCTTTGGGCTGGCGTAGTTTCTGCCGAAGCATTTTCTGTTTTTATAAGCTAGCCCCTGGAAACTTTCTGTTTCATTACAGATGAGTCCCTGGGCAAAAACCTTTATAACTTTTAATCAGGAAAGTATTTTTGATTGATTCTTTTTCTGTTCTCTTTAAAATTTTGTCTAGTTTTTTATCAGATTTATTTTAAAAATATTTGGAATACATTTTGTGCACTCCTTGGTATTTACGATAGCGCATATATTTTCTTTATACCGTAGATACCGAAGGAGGTGACGGAGCCGCGAACTTCACCGAGCTAGGCTCCGACTACTCTGAACCAGGCAAGCATGTTTGAACTTTTGATATGATGAGTGTCTTGGCATGTTTTGTATTTAGTTAGTTTCATGGCATGTTGAGGAGCATATCGATGAACGTTATTTTTTGCAATATTGAGGTAAGTGAGTTCGATGATCCATAAGTGGATGGATGTGAGTATGAATGGCCATGTGTTGGCATGAGGATGGGTAAGATGGCAGTGTCGTAGCATGCCAGTCTTATGCCAGACTATGTGACTTCAGTGTCAAACCGTACCGGTCCAGTTCCTCTCATTTCCTTCCTTGTACTACCACATGTTTTCCGCAAGGAGTATGGTTTAGTAAGTTGCAAACCGCTTTTCTGGTACACACCAAAAGGAGAGGCCGTGATGATGGTTCCATGGCCCTGGATTAAAGCCAGTCATCCGGTCAGGGGGCATGGGTGTTTCCGGTTGGGACCGAGAGGGGGCACCCCTTAGAGCGCGCGTATATAAATTTGATCCCATGCTATTCGAGATTGTGATCTCCCCGTCTCAAAAGTTTTTTCTTGGACGATGTCTAGGGTGATTCCTAGCATCGAGAGGTAGGATGGGTGTGTACTGGTTAGCTGTGTTTTCTTCCGAAATACCGTAACGGAACTAGTCCTTCATGACTACGGAAATCCGTTGGCTGTGGGAAAAATTTTGTACAAACTCTGCAGAGTCATATATTCCTCCAAATCATCTATTCCCTGTCCTAGACCGATATTATCTTATCCTAATCAAATGTCAGTTTTGATGGCAGAGACTCCGGTGATTCGCATGAGTGCTAATTCCGGTTAAATGATTATTCCTGTGGATGGACTAACCCATTTATTCTCATGGATTAAATGTTTATTATGAGTATTATTTACTTGTGAATAAAAGCCCTTTCTGTGATGTCGCCCCGACGTCCGACTGTGGCATTTCTTTTAAAGCCCTTTCTGTGATGTCGCCCCGACGTCCGACTGTGGCATTTCTTTTAAAGCCCTTTCTGTGATGTCGCCCCGACATCCGACTGTGGTATTTCTTTTAAAGCCCTTTATGTGGTGTCGCTAAGACGCCCGACTGTGGCATCATTTCCTTATATTTATTTGTTCACCTTTCGAGGCGTCGCTTCAGACACCCGATCGGTAGTTATTTATGTTTTGTTGGGATTTCAGGCGGACTACCGCCGTTTCCCTTTTACTTACCTTGTTATGATAATTTTTGAATGTACATTGGTGAATTATTCATGACGCATCCATGCATACATTTGTTATATCTTACGTCCGAACTGTCTTGCGAGTACTTTCAAAGTACTCACTGGCTTGTTGATTTGGCCAGATGCTGACGAAGGCGATCTCATGGATGAAGAGTTTGATAGCGAGTCCGACACCTAGAGGAGTCCCAGTCAGTCTCGTGCGACCCTGGATTTGGTCACTGTTTTATATCCGCTTCCGCTACCAAATAAATTCATCGAGCCTCACCTCGACGCTCGATGAGATGACAGACTTAGAGTCTTGTATTTCTCTCCCTGTTGTGTTTCTCCACCACCGCCCTATCCTCGAGTCAGTAGTATGCCTCCACACCACTGTGTCATGTCCGCCATTATGTATAATTATTGGCGTGCTTGTAATAATTTGGTTGAGCAACCGTAGTTCGACCCTGTAATATATTTTATGCTACTAGCTTATTGTATCAAGAATCTGTCTACCAGTGAGGGGGGTTTCTCTCATACTGGACTCAAAAGATTGGTTTCTCAATAAATATTTTTATTGGAAAACCGGTCGTGACAGCCCTCCACCCTCGTGGGCCCCCTGTTGCTCCACCGACGTACTTCTTCCTCCTATATATATCCACGTACCCCCAAATGATCAGATACGGAGCCAAAACCCTAATTCCACCGCCGTAACTTTCTGTATCCACGAGATCCAATCTTGGGGCCTGTTCCTGAGCTCCGCCAGAGGGGGCATCAATCACGGAAGGCTTCTACATCAACACCATAGCCTCTCCGATGAAGTGTGAGTAGTTTACTTCAGACCTGCGGGTCCATAGTTAGTAGGTAGATGGCTTCTTCTCTCTTTTTGTATCTCAATACAATGTTCTCCCCCTCTCTTGTGGAGATCTATTCGATGTAATCTTCTTTTTGTGGTGTGTTTGTTGAGATCGATGAATTGTGGGTTTATGATCAAGTCTATCTATGAATAATATTTGAATCTTCTCTGAATTCTTTTATGTATGATTGGTTATCTTTGCAAGTCTCTTCGAATTATTAGTTTGGTTTGGCCTGCTAGATTGATCTTTCTTGCAATGGGAGAAGTGCTTAGCTTTGGGTTCAATCTTGCGGTGTCCTTTCCCGGTGACAGTAAGGGCAGCAAGGCACGTATTGTATTGTTGCCATCGAGGATAACAAGATGGGATTTTCTTCATATTGCATGAGTCTATCCCTCTACATCATGTCATCTTGCTTAAGGTGTTACTCTGTTTTTACTTAATACTCTAGATGCATGCTGGATAGCAGTCGATGAGTGGAGTAATAGTAGTAGATGCAGGCAGGAGTCGGTCTACTTGTCTCGGACGTGATGCCTATATACATGATCATACCTAGATATTCTCATAACTATGCTCAATTCTGTCAATTGCTCAACAGTAATTTGTTCACCCACTGTAGAATACTTATGCTCTCGAGAGAAGCCACTAGTGAAACCTATGGCCCCCAGGTCTATCTTTATCATATCAATCTCCTACTACTTAGTTATTTACTTTGCTATTTACTTTGCCTTTATGTTACTTTGCATCTTTATCATAAAAATACCAAAAATATTATCTTTATCATATCTATCAGATCTCACTCTCGTAAGTGGCCCTATAGGGATTGACAACCCCTATTTGCGTTGGTTGCGAGGATTTATTTGTTTGTGCAGGTACGAGGGACTTGCGTGTAGCCTCCTACTGGATTGATACCTTGGTTCTCAAAAACTAAGGGAAATACTTACCCTACTTTGCTGCATCATCCCTTCCTCTTTGGGAAAAACCAACGCAGTGCTAAAAGAGGTAGCATAAGGTATTGCACTAGCACTAGCACCCATATCACATAAGCCATGATAACAATGATCTCCTATTTTAACAGAAATAACAGGCATGCCTACCATAGGTCTGTTTTTATCTTTAGCACAAGGTTTAGCCATTCTAGCAGTCTCATCAAGGAAATGAATAACATGCCCATCAATATTATCAGACAAGATATCTTTAACAATAGCAATATCAGGTTCAACTTTAATTTGCTCAGAAGATGTATAAGTTTTAATATTGCTTTTACGAACCACAGTTGAAGCTTTAGCATAATCCTTTATCCTAACAGGGAAAGGTGGTTTCTCGACATAAGCAGTAGGAACAATAGGATCATTATAAGCGATAGTCTTTTCTTCAACTTTAATAGGTGCAGATACTTTTACTTCTATGGGAGGATGATATTTAAACCACTTCTCCTTGGGGAGATCAACATAAGTAGCAAAAGATTCACAGAAAGAAGCTACTATCTCAGAGTCAAGTCCATATTTAGTGCAAAATTTACGGAAAACATCGGTATCCATAAAAGATTTAACACAATCAAACTTAGGTGTCATACCTGACTCCTTACCTTCGTCGAGGTCCCAATCTTCAGAGTTGCGTTTAATTCTTTCCAATAAATCCCATTTGAATTCGATAGTCTTCATCATAAAAGAGCCAGCACAAGAAGTATCGAGCATGGTGCGATTGTTATCAGAAAGCCGAGCATATAAATTTTGAATAATCATCTCTCTTGAGAGCTCATGATTGGGGCATGAATATAACATTGATTTAAGCCTCCCCCAAGCTTGAGCGAAGCTTTCCCTTTCACGAGGCCAAAAATTATATATATAATTGCGATCACGATGAACAAGATGCATAGGATAAAACTTCTGATGAAATTCCAATTTCAATCGTTTGTAGTTCAATGACCTTGTATCATCACATAGCCTATACCATGTCAATGCATCTCCCTTCAAAGATAAAGGGAAGACCTTCTTCTTAACAACATCTCCGGGTACACCTGCAAGCTTAAATAATCCACAAACTTCATCCACATATATTAGGTGCTCATCAGGATGTAATGTTCCATCTCCTGCAAAAGGATTAGCTAGCAGTTTTTCTATCATACCCGAAGGAATTTCAAAGCAGACATTTTCATTTTCAGTAGGTTCAGTAGGTTGAGGAGCAACTCTTTGCTCTACTGGTCGGGGTGAAGATACCCGAACAAGCCCCTCAGAGGATTACTTTCCATGGTAACAAGTGGCAGTAAATTTCAGCACACTATATAAATTTTCCTTACCAAATTCCACCTACCAAAGGCACTTCACTCCTCGGCAACAGTGCCAGAAAAGAGTCTTGATGACCCACAAGTATAGGGGATCTATCGTAGTCCTTTCGATAAGTAAGAGTGTCGAACCCAATGAGGAGCAGAAGGAAATGATAAGCGGTTTCCAGCAAGGTATTCTCTGCAAGTACTGAAATAAGTGGTAAGAGATAGTTTTGTGATGGGATAATTTGTAATGAGCAACAAGCAACAAAAGTAAATAAAGTGCAACAAGGTGGCCCAATCCTTTTTGTAGCAAAGGACAAGCCTGGACAATATATAGAGAAAAGCGCTCCCGAGGACACATGGGAATATCGTCAAGATAGTTTTCATCACGTTCATATGATTTGCGTTCGGTACTTTGATAATTTGGTATGTGGGTGGACCGGTGCTTGGGTACTGTCCTTACTTGGACAAGCATCCCATGTATGATTAACCTCTATTGCAAGCATCCGCAACTACAACAAAAGTATTAAGGTAAACCTAACCATAGCATGAAACATATGGATCCAAATCAGCCCCTTACGAAGCAATGCATAAACTAGGGTTTAAGCTTCTGTCACTCTAGCAACCCATCATCTACTTATTACTTCCCAATGCCTTACTCTAGGCCCAAATAATGGTGAAGTGTCATGTAGTCGATGTTCACATAACACCACTAGAGGAGAGACAACATACATCTCATCAAAAATCAAACGAATACCAAATTCACATGACTACTAATAGCAAGACTTCTCCCATGTCCTCAGGAACAAACGTAACTACTCACAAAGCATAATCATGTTCATAATCAGAGGGGTATTAATATGCATATAGGATCTGAACATATGATCTTCCACCAAATAAACCAACTAGCATCAACTACAAGGAGTAATTAACACTACTAGCAACCTACTAGTACCAATCCCGGACTTGGAGAGAAGAATTGGATACAAGAGATGAACTGGGGTTTTGAGAGGAGATGGTGATGATGAAGATGTTGATGGAGATTGCCCTCTCCCGATGAGAGGAGCATTGGTGATGACGATGGCGATGATTTCCCCCTCCCAGTGGGAAGTTTCCCCGACAAAATAGCTCTGCCAGAGCCCTAGATTGGATCCGCCAAGGTTCCGCCTCATGGCGGCGGAGTTTCGTCCGAGGAGATGGCTTATGATTTTTTCTCATCGAAATACTCCATATAGCAGAAGATGGCCATCAGAGGGCCACCAGGGGGCCCACGAGGTAGGGGGCGCGCCCCCCACCCTCGTGGGCAGGGTGTGGCCCCCCTGGTGAACTTCTTGCGCTTAGTATTTTTTATATATTCTGAAAACGTCTTCCATAAAGTTCCAGGACTTTTGGAGCTGTGCAGAATAGGTCTTTAATATTTGCTCCTTTTTCAGCCCAGAATCCCAACTGCCGGCATTCTCCCTTTTTATGTAAACCTTGTAAAATAAGAGAGAATAGGCATAAGTATTGTGACATAATGTGTAATAACAGCCCATAATGCAATAAATATCGATATAAAAGCATGATGCAAAATGGACGTATCAAGGGGGCACCTAGAAGACACAAGTTTCTCTTAACCGTGTGCGGTGCCCCCTCCATAGATTACACCTTAGATTATATAGTCGTGGTGCTTAGGCGAAGCCCTACGCGGATCACATCAACAACATCGTCACCACGCCGTCGTGCTGACGGAACTCTCCCTCGAGCATCTGCTGGATCAAGAGCTCATGGAACGTCATCATGCTGAATATGTGCTGAACACGGAGGTGTCATACGTTCATTACTTGGATCGGTTGGATCGTGAAGACGTTCGACTACATCAACCGCGTTACTAAGGCCCTGTTTGGTTCGGCTGTGGATTTCTAAAAGAAGCTGTGAAAAATCTGTTGTGGAAAAACAGTTGTGGAAAATCTGATGTAAAACAGATGTAGGTCATTTGGCAAACCAGCTGATATAGCTTTTTCAGATTTTGGCCCGCATCGGAATCAGATTTTGGAAAGCACGTCCTGGGCTGCTTTCGCTTTTGGTTCAGATTTTGACAGCGGATTTCTGGAATCGGATTCTGCTGGGTTCGCCCTTTGGTTCAGATTCTGCTGCGCGGCAGCAGAATCCGTCGATAAAAGCTAAACCAAACAGGGCCTAAACGCTTCCGCTTTCGGTCTACGAGGGTACGTAGACACACAATCCCCTCTCCTTGCTATGCATCTCCTAGATAGATCTTGTGTGATCATAGGCAAAAAATTTGAAATACTGCGTTCCCCAATAGTTGGGACTCCACGGCTTTGTTGTATCTTCTGCTATATGGATTGAGGTAATAGTTTTTACGTTACTCTATACATGTGATTTACCTCTGTTATAAATCCTCGAGTACTGTGTGTGTGAGCATACCGATCCAGGGATGACACTTAAGCACAGAGACTTCGATCCATTCAGGTCGGGTCGCTACAGAAGAAGGCCTTGGCGAGTCTAAGCCTATGGACGAAAGCAGCAAGGGTGTGTGGAGCGACTGATGTTGTTATGTTATGCTCCAACTTCAAGTATAAAGAGGGAGGCTAACTTCTGACGAGCGAGCGGAGCGAGGCACGTCATCGGTAGGCTTGGACCGAAGCAGAGCATAGCAAGTCTGGAGTTAGCCCATGGGCCACCACCCCCGACAGGGACCGCGGTACGGATCAGTATTGACCTAGGTCACCTATGTTATATATACCTCTTGTAAGCCACCGCACAGGATAAGTTGATCAATTGTAAATCCCCGGTGTGTGTAACCTCCCTGATATACTGAAGTTTGGCTAGCTGGCAACCGTAGTGTTGGAGGGGTTTTCCAGTTTAAAATCTCATGTCCCCTGCTTGTTCTTCGTCGAGTTGATTTGCTTGTCGTATCTCTAACATATGCGGATGGGGTTTGCGGTTGAGGGAGGGTTGCCGAGCAGAGCAGTATGAGCAAGAAGCTCGAGAAGGTTCAGGTTTGCCTCTACATCCTCTCTCTCACCCCACTTTGTCTCATTGACTAGGGCGTCGGTTGTAGGGGCACCACTTTGTCTCATCAATTATATAGCCTCTAGCAATGCGATTTGATCTAAAGTGGTCATTGAGGCCTTTGTATTCTTTGATTTGTAGATTGGATACAAATGGTTCAGCAAAGAGGGAGTGTGCAACCGCAACAGAGATAAGGCCATGGAGCAAGAGTGTGTGGCTAGGCTGTGCAAATTTTCTCCCTTGAGGTATGCCTCCATCTCATTGGGACAAGGATTGACTTGTCTGCCACAGTTTTGCTTCGTTCATGTGTTGCATATATAGTCCTGATTCCGTAAAAAGAGAATATGCAGTCCCATCAAATATGTTCAGTTTGGAGGGCCCGATGGTGGTAGCTATCATGTTGTGTCTGTTCCATGATTTCTTCAAATGGTTCAGGTGTAAATCTAAGGCCATTTGCTGCCTCCTTTTTCTAGGTCTACCTTATGCAGAAATTCTCTCATTGTTCTACTTCTATCTTACAGAAAGCAAGTATTTTCTGTTGATGAGCTTGTAGTGGGAGGAACTAGGAAAGAAGCACAAACGACAAGCTGCTAATATATCTGTAATAAATTTGGTATGTGAGTTTTTGCCATATTCCATGCTCTCTTGAATCTGGAATCAATAGGTGTGCATTTTAACTCACAAATTTCTTTTGATGTGTTGTAGCATATAGCAGAGGGGTATGGTACTTGTTGTTGACATAAAGTTGTCCGCCTTCAAGATTTTTACTTTCTGATTATGAAAGTTGAAGCATAGTTGTCAACGGGGTTATGGTAATTGTTGTTCACTTAATGAATATAAATTAATAAATTTCATAAAGATGGTTGCTGAGTGGTAAAATTATTATTGTTTCACATTGAAGCCAAGGTCAACCTATGTGTTTTTGCATGTTCATCCATTCTAATGCGGTCTTTTGTGTGGATATGTTGCATGTTTTTAATTGAAGTGGGCTATGATTCATGATGCTAGATGTTTCGTTTTACTTCCTCTATGTATTGGCATGCTGTTTATTTGTTTGCTGATGGTATTGATAAACCCGTGTTCAGCCGGGGCATTGTGCTTTGTTCGTCCTCGTGTTTGTCACCTATTCTTTACCATGGCTCCCCTTTGTTCCATATGGTCTAGGAACTGCAAGGTTGCTACTTATCGTGGCCAAGTTTTTTACACGCGTAGCTAAATCCAAAGTTGTTTCCGTATTCAGAATAATATGAACAAAATTTAGTGGAACACAAGTGTGCAGGCTGCCAATTTAGTGCTCAGGTGCATCCACTCTTGATTTGTAGTTCATTGCTTAATTTAGAATCTAGAAATGAAGTCCTCTTTGCTTATGGATTCTCCACTTTTTCAAGGGGAATTGTTTTCTAAGTACATATGGAGACACTGATGTTTGACTTACAATGTTGTTTGACACATTGCTCTGCTTAAAGCTCTCACTGATGGATTTGCAGTATGCCTGAACTTGGACTCTGCCCAAACCAACAGAGTTGTGAATGAGCTCTGCTAGCTATGCTATATATATTTGACCATTTCTAGATTGTCTCAGCTCATGCCATGAGCTTGGGTAACGTGTCACTATAATGCGTAATGTCTATTACTTCGAAGCACATTCAACTCCCACAATCAGTAATCAACATGAAAACTTAAGAAACAAAAAGTTTGTTTGACAGAAATCAATGTTCAGGAAAGCATGAAGCATAAGCGAAGCGACAGGCTGACGCTTAGAGCAATGGGCTCTTAACCATTTTAAAAAATAGAACTGCAGGTTTTGGAGGTTGTTGACCAATAATTAACCTGAGTAGACGATGCAAGACCTTGGGAAAGTTGGTCACATATTTCCTGAATGTGTATTGGCCTGTGTTGTCGCGATAGCATAGAGTGGCAGTGTGAGTAATCCTTAAGCGCTAATATTGGCTCTCAAGTTTCTCCTACATGTATATTCAGTTCTGAAACATGCACATACCAGAGGGAATCCATGGTAGAATAAACTGAGAACCAAAAATCTAAGCATCCTTTGAACCTACTAATGAACACTACCTGGGCACTATGCAAAGAGACAAAAGAAAAAGGCATTAATAAATTTCTAGGTGTGCCAACTTTTAGTGTTATCCTTCATATGCCAATCTCTATACGCTCTAATTTAGCCAATACATACCAAATCATTTTAGTTTGACTTGTTTTAGTTTTGCATAAAGCAAGCAATTGACACAATGTTTGCCGCCGTATCTCGCTCATCGTCTTCTCTTTTTTCGGTAAGCTACCACGGCCACAACAACGCGAACAAAACTATCCTTGGGCACATGAAAATACAAGAAAATACTGAACCTACTCTATAGTATAAGAGGGCTCAGTTATCACCTCAGCTCACCTGGGAAGCAACACTCTGGCAACATGTATGCCTTATTCTCCAAATATACAGATAGGAAAAGGCAAAGTTCAACAATGCCATAATAGTATTCATGGACATCACAAATCACTGGTCAGTGCAAAACTATACAGAAAACAAAAAGGAACAAAACACAGACATATTTTTACACCTAAATGGAATTGTCAAATGCAGAAATAACATGTGTCCATTTTTCTCCAAATGAACAGATAGGAAAAAGGCAGGTGGAAGTGTTAGAGTGTAGCATTTTTGTAAGCATAATCTATATCCATTCCTATTGGGAACATACCCATGTAGGTTTTTGTAAGCATGATACTGTAGGAGCATACTATTAGGACTTATGTAGATTGGCGATTCTAGACATTGGCATGGGAATGGTCTGCATCCTATATATGGTCTTAGTGCGTTTTAAAAAAGCACGTGTTAGATAACTGTCAGCACAACGGTTTCTAACCAATAGAAAGTTACTCCCGTTGGTATATATGAGGCAATGTCTAATATTTTCTTAGAATAATGGTTTTATTAATTGGATAATTATCACTTTCACGATGCACCTACTTTCATAGATGTAAAATCTAGGACTCTCTATAATGTGCCTTCAATATCTATTCAACAGTTGAATAGCAAGATCAAATCATTCTCTTGAACTTATTATATCATGCTCTCTAACTCCTTGACATTTAATTCCAGTTAAAAAAATCTTGTTCATAGCAAAAAAAATATTTTATAGAAAAATAGCCCTTTATTCTGTTTATTATCTCTGGCTACTTCTACTATAGTCCTTGCTTAATACTGATGTTTGTTTTGTGATTGATCCAGGATATTTTGTGGCCCAAGTTCCCTACAGAATAATGCCCAGTCTAATTTCAACAGTGGGCATGACAACCTCAAACTTCTCTCTTCAATATTGAAGAAGTGGCTTACTCGGATCAATGGGCATGCACTTAGAAAAATAGGTAGAGAGTACGAGATATTCCTAGAGTAAATAAAGGGCATGGTGTGCTGATACATTAGATAGAAGCAAAATGTTATTTACTAAGCTCTTGTTGTTGTATCCTCAGACATTTTCTTCCACCTACCATACCCCAGTATTGAATATCTACTTTCCCACCATTGTACAGGAACTGATGTTACTATTTGTGCATACTCTTTGTCTTACGTGGGCTTTCTTTGAAAAAACACGCCTTTATATTACCCAAATAACATAAAAAATTATGCATCCTCAAGTATAAATTTTAAGAGACGAGTCTTAATTTTTCATATAAATGGGTTATAATTTGTATGGATTCAAATCGGACTCTGTCATTTGGTGCACTAAATCTATGCATGCAGAGAAATCCGAGGTAATAGGAAGGGAGGAATCTCACCAGTTTCACAGCCGCGGAGTGTTCACTAGGTAGCATATGAGCCTTTCAAATACCCGTGCCTCCATATGTGCAAGAAGTTTTTCTTTTCATCCACATGCAAAATAAATTTTTAATAGAAACACGCCTGAAAAACCCTCCTTGGCAGGTTTATACATGTCGTAAAAATAAATTCTTTTTCATACATAAAACTCAGAATTCTTAGTGTGTGCATTTCCCAGAAATGAATACTAAAAAGATATCCTTCTTTCAATTTTTTTTACTAAAAAGATAAACATATTTACTACACAAGATGATTTAAACATGGGCTTTCTAGTACCAAAGAATGTGCATACGCATCCAGTTGTGAACAATAAAACACCATTTTTTTCTCCTAAGGAAAATTAGAAACCAACTAAACATAGATTTAATTTAAATAGGGCTTTCTCCTACCAAACTAAAATGTGTATATACATCGTCTGCCCCTAAAGGAAACTAAATCATGCCTTCTTTTTTCATCGTGAGCATTTGACATCCACACCTAAACCAAAAAAATTCATCGCCGACTTGTGGTTTGTATGTTTGAAAATAGCTTCTAAACTGAGCTTGAAAATTCTTATGTGTAGTGAAATTGTATCTAACTCTTTGTAATGAACAAATGAAACACGTTTCAAATAACTCTTAGTCTAAATCGACACATCGTGCCATTTGACATCATAATCATAAATGGTTGCTAAATAGTTTGATTTGATAAAGTGGTTGCATCCGTTGTTTCAAGTCTGGACTATTCCTCCGTGCTAAAACTTAATTTAATTTTCAAAACACTTCGTGTTTGAAATGAACATTGTGCTATATGGCGTAATGGGCCATTTGTGTTACCATGCATGCCTAGAAATCTAAAATAATAGGAAAGGAGAAATATCACCAGTTGAGTATGCTTCTCCTGCCCAAAGAAGGAACCGAGAAAGAAAAGAAATACATAGGCACGATGGATGCAGGCATTGCCACTTCATATTCTAATCCGGACGGGCCACACGAAGAATTGTTCCTGGACCAGGCTAGGTCTCCGGACGGCCCACACAAAGAATTGCTCCTGGACCGGGCTAGGTAACATATGGGCCTTTCAAATACCTATGCCTCCATATGCACAACACAGAGAGTTTTTTTCGTGCACATGGAAAATAAAAGTTTAGTGCAAACACTACTAAAATATACATCCTTAACTGGTGCATACATATTATGCAAACATGATTTTTTTTTTCAAACTCAGATTTCTCAGCGCGATAACCATATTTTTCAACTAAAAATGCTTCCTTAGCTGGTCTATGCATGTTATAGAAATATGATTTGTTTTTTCAAACTCGGATTTCTCGGCGTGGTAAACATATTATCAATATAGTATGACTTAACACATGGGCTTTCTACTATCAATATCGAATATGTCCTCGCAAAATGAAACTATTTTCATTGAAAATATGGCTTTAGCGGATCTCTGCGCCATTTGACGCAATCGGCCAACTAGTATTTCAAAACAGGCGAAAGCCTGGAGACAATGTGTCAATTACATGAAGCTTGTAAGATGCACCAAGGTGCAAGGCCACAAGCAGCCTAGGGAGGAAAGAAAAGGAACAGGAGGAAGGGGAACGGAAATTAGGTTACAGCAGACCTATACAAGAATTAGCCATCAATCAAGTGAATCCAAGTTTACAGGTCATCCTTGTCTTGCTACTTTCTAGCCATGTTGCTCCAAAGACGGATCATGTTCGCGGCATAAGACCTGATGTAAGACTCCATCCAACATTTAGAATTGAAAACACTATCATTCTGTGCATGCCACGGCGTGATGGCGCAAGCAAAAAAAAAGTAATGTTCCATTTACGCTTGAAAGCAAGCTGGTGAACAACATGCTCCACAAAATACATGATGTCAGGCGATAAGCATGCCAAAGGAGTGAGGAACACCTTGTTCCAAAGAGCAGGGGTTGTACGACAACGAAGCACCAAATGGTCAATAGACTCAGAACCAAATGGTCAATAGATTCAGAGGTCGGGCAAATATCACAGTCAGCATTTGGGGCAACCACCGACCAGCTTTTCCTGGCCATATTCTCTTTTGTATTGAGGCATCCCCAGAAGGCCAACCAAAGAAAAACCCTGTGCTTCAAAGGTATTAAGGAATTCCAGATCCAAAGCTCAAAGGCACAATTCACACCACGAAAGGTGAGCAGTCGTTAGAAATAGCTTGTGTTGACCTTATTACAGGTAACAGAGGGGGTGCGTGCATCTTTATGTGAGCTGACGGGAGCCATGGCCGCAATGAGCTGATTCAAGACCGGAAGTTCATCAACTGTCGTTTGGGAGAGGTTTGGGTGCAGTTGCACATCCCAAACGCCTTGGGAGAACTGGAATTGGATGGAACGGTACTGATTTCTAGCAAACGAATATAACATGGGAGCACAGGCCTTAACCTTCAACATCTAACCACTGATCATGCCAAAAGGAATCAAGAGCACCGGAACCAATCGAGCAATGAGAAGAAATAATGGAGGGAGATGCAGTCCTTGAAACCCTTCCACAAGGCCGTGTTTCTGCTGCTAGCACCATGGGATAGAGAATCCTTACAGTACTTGGATAGGTTTGAGTTGAATACATGAGAGAAGCATTGTCTGACGGTCTGGACGGACTTATCATCAACTATACATGAGAGAAGCGCTTATAGTCACGATGAACCTAGAATCTCGGTGTGATACTCGTGCTAGTGTGATTGCTTGTTATCCATGGATCTGGATCGATTGTGCGTCTCGGACTAATCAATCTAACACGACACACACGAATAATAGCCAGTGACGTGTTTTGCTCTGAATTTGTGGGTGGTCACGCGGTGATACGACATCCCTTTCAGCGAGTGACTTGGGCCCAGCCGAGCTTGTACTCCGTTGTAGGCCTAATTTGCTCGTTCGGACACGTGGTTTGAGCAGTGATAGGTAGTCCCGTAACACGTCCTGGTAACACAAATGTCAGGCCAGTACATGCATAGTTATCCCCCCCCTCTTTGGAGGGGGTACACTGATTGGTTGCATGAATTGACGCCCACCCACCATTTGGGAGGTGGATCCAGATCGAGATCGTCGATGATGATGTCGTGACCATGCCCTATCAACCTCGTCGGGTCGGGTGCCTGTGGCGCGTATGGGGTGCTCACTTCACTGCCAAAAATATTTGTGCCATTCAGCGGTCGACAGTATCATCACCTCCCGATTTCCTGGCCGTCGCGCCACCAGCTTCTCCACGCTGCCGTGGCCACCTGAACGATCGACCCCACCGTTCTCGCCATGCCCGGAACTAATCCGGTCGCCTAATCATCCACGGGGGATTTATCCTGGCCACTTGTCACGCCATTTCAAGCTTGGCCCTGCCTGCTATAAGGCCACACCGCAGACGACACGCACACGCCTCAGTAAAACGACGGCGAGGGCGATGGAGAAGCCAGCTCGCAGCTTCGGCGGGAGCTCGTCGGAGGACGCGGGGACGCCCCTGCTGCTGCCGGTGCACCGCGACGACGACGCCGCGACCACGGCGTCGTCGCGCCTGAGGGCTCTGCTCGCGCACAAGTACCCTGCGATCGCGTCGGGGCCCGTGGCGTGCGCGGCCATATGCGCGCTCGTGGACCTCGGCGGCGCGCACGGCGCGGCGCCGCGGAACATGCTGGGCGTGCTGGCGTGGGTGTTCCTGTGGTGGGCGACGGACGCCGTGCCCCTCGCCGTGGCGTCCATGGCGCCGCTCTTCCTGTTCCCGGCCTTGGGCATCTCCTCCGCCGACGCCGTCGCCAAGGCGTACATGGACGACGTCATCGCCCTCGTCCTCGGCAGCTTCATCCTCGCCCTCGCCATCGAGCGCTACCACATCCACCGCCGCCTCGCTCTCAATGTTAATAACCAACTTTTCCGACACGCACTCAGCTAGGAGTAGAATTCTTGACGCCTGAACTGATCAGCACGCATTGCGCAGATCACGCTGCGGTTCTGCGGGGACCCGGTGCGGCCGTCGCTGCTGCTGCTGGGGATCACCGGCACGACGGCGTTCGTCAGCATGTGGATCCACAACACGGCGTGCACGGTGATGATGATGCCTGTGGCGACGGGGATCCTGCAGCGGTTCCCGCGGGGCGGAGGCGCCGGCCAGGGGGAGGGGGAGGAGGAGCAGGAGGTGCGGCGCTTCTCCAAGGCGGTGGTGCTGGGCGTGGTGTACGCGTCGGCGGTGGGCGGGATGGCCACGCTGACGGGCACCGGAGTGAACATCATCCTGGTGGGGATGTGGTCGGCCTACTTCCCGGAGAAGGAGCCCATCACCTTCAGCTCGTGGATGAGCTTCGGCCTCCCGATGGCGCTGCTCATGTTCTTGGCGCTCTGGGTCACCCTCTGCTTCATGTACTGCTCCAACAACACCGGAAAGGCGCTCTCTGCCTACCTCGACGGAACCCACCTCAGAAGGGAGCTCAGCTTGTTAGGTACCTTTCCTTTCTTGTCTTCAGTAGCCATTTTTTATTCTCTCGCCTCGTCTTCTTTCATTGTCCCTTTATAAAAGGCATATCCTCTCTCTAGTTGTTTGTCCAAGTTTCAGTTCCAGTAGTTTTAGCTCAAAACACAAATACATTGTCCAGGGCGATGCTTAGTTGTCTGATGGGGTTAGCCTCTTCTATGACAGGTCCAATGGCTTTCGCGGAGAAGATGGTCTTGGCTGTGTTTGGGGTAAATTCTACTACCAATCAGCTATTCTATGCCAATAGAAGTTTTAACTAGCAAAGAAGAGTGTGCTTTCTGCCACACAATGTGGACCTGCTACTTGGTCACAAGTCATTAACTCATCGAAATGGATAACCTTTGCAGGGTCTAATTGTGCTATGGATGACCAGGAACCTGACAGATGACATTCCTGGGTGGGGAGTTCTCTTCCACGATCAAGTTGGGGATGGAACAGTCACGGTAAGAGCACAAGATAATCATAAAGTTGCTGAGCTACTATACACAGTATGTATCACCTGATCTCATGGAGGAGCAAACAAATCGCTTGCGACGCAGATCATGATGGCCACGTTGCTGTTCATAATCCCGAGCGGGAAGAACGGGGGTGAGAAGCTCATGGACTGGAACAAGTGCAGGAAGATCCAGTGGAACATCGTGCTCCTCCTCGGCGCGGGCTTCGCCATCGCCGACGGCTTCAGGACCAGCGGCCTGACCGGCATCCTCTCGGACGGCCTCAGGTTCCTCGAGGGCGCGCCGACGCTGGTGATCGTGCCCGTGGCCTGCGTTTTCAGCGGGGTCATCACCGAGTTCATGTCCGACGACTCGACCACCACGCTGGTGCTGCCTCTGTTCGCTGAACTGGCCAAGTCCATCGAGGTGCACCCGGCGCTGCTTATGATCTCCGGCGCGGTCGGGGCCCAGCTGTCGTACTTGTTTCCCATCGGGTCGCCGTCGAATGTCGTCGGCTTCAGCACCGGCCACATCACCATCAAGGATCTGGTGGCCACTGGGCTGCCCCTCAAGGTCGTCGGAGTTGCAGCTCTGACGGTCTTGCTACCAACACTAGGTAATTAACAGCGCCTCCTGCACAAGCACCATGCCATCCATCGGTAACCAAGTGATGCCTTATTGCCCTCTCTTACATTTTTCTACTGTTAATTTGATCATGCAGGGTCAGTGATTTTTGGCATGGATAAAAGTCCTAGCTAGGGACATGGATCATGGATGCAAGTTGTGGAACCTTTCAACCATGGTCTGGCAGGATATTGAGGTTGAACATCAGTTTCAGCATGTCATGACTCATGACTGCACCTTGCTGCTGGTTCGGGATATGGTTTGTAACTTTGTATAGGATTAAGCAAACGGTTTTGTACAAGGTGTGTCTGTATAAATATATGTATTCGAAATATGTCCAATGTGATCATATTTTTGTATGGGCAACTGTGTCTATCAGGTAAGCTCCAATAATTCAGAGAACGGAAGAAATCCGAAAGCTAAGCTGATAGTAACAGTGGCAGCAATACATGAAGTATTCAGACAGTGCCATATTCAACCAAGACATTTTGCTTTCAAAACAATGGCTGCCACTTCTTCTTTTGAACTATGGCTGCCATTTGGTGTTGCGCTGGAGCCTAGAAGGGGAAATATACTCAATAGACTGGCCTTATCCACTCCACGCGCCAAACTGATTGTTCTTCACAGAATTTGTAATGAGATGCTTCAGAGATATTTGGATCTCAAATTGAATATATATAGGTGGTTCAAGAAAGAACGTTGTCAACCTACTGGTGGTGATAAGTGCACTCAACTATTTAGTGGTTCATTTTATAAACAGCTGTCCATCTCATATGGTGCCACTGATACACATTCTAGATTTTGACATCTGAAGACTGGAACCTCTTCTCCAAAGTAAACGCCTGTTGGATTTGGAAGCGCCAGGGAACACAATCATTAGGGGCGAAATTATACTTATCCATCATTTGAGTTAAGAACAGACAGGCCTTATCCACTCCACTTGGAGTAGCAGGTTGTTCTTCACAGAATATGTAATCAGATGCTTCAGAGATGTTGAATATCAACCAGAATATGTGGTGATTCAGGAAAGATGATAAACCTGACGTTGTCAATCTAACCTGTTGTAAGTACCATCAACTATTACTGGTTTGTTTTATACTCCCTCCATTCCTAAATATAAGTCTTTTTAGACATTCCAACAAGTGACTACATACGGAACAAAATGAATGAATCTATACTCTAAAATATGTCTACATACATCCGTATGTTATAGTCCATTTGAAATGTCTAAAAAGACTTATATTTAGGAAAGGAGGGAGTACTATATTTGTGTTGGGAATTAGCACACAAATGCACTTGTGGTTAACTGAAAACTGCAGCGGAAACAAGTAATCTCAGCACCACATCATGTACTAATTCAAGGATCGTTGCTTAGCACGGAAGGAGACATATGCAGCAGCATATATGGAGGCAGAAAATGTTACTCGGCAGGCAAGACACTCCTCAGCCTAGTGTCTTGTGGTAGGAGTAAGTTTCTGGACAACATCAAGCATCAACAAAGAGACACCAGATTTTTACGTGGAAAACCCCTTAACTTGAGGGGAAAAACCACGGGCTGAAGCCACCCAAATCCTCTTCCACTATTATCAAATGTGGGATACTACAAGTTCTTCTCTAGACAACACTAGAGGATCTCATACATCAAGATTTCTGAATCTTGGATGAACACAACAAGATTTGGGGCTCAAGAACTAGAGATTGGAACAATCTCACCAAAGATGGTGGAAGCGAAGCTTGAAGGAGGCAAGGTAGTGGATCTGGACCATCACAACCTTGGGGAGGAGCTCCCTTGCTTCTTCCTTCAATCTTCCTCTTCCTCCCTTGCTCTATTGGTTTTCTCTCTTCTTCTCTCTTGGAGGATGAACTGATTTTCACTCTTGGTGGTGGCTGCTGGATGGAGGGTAAAGCATCCCCATCCACTCATGTGCAAAGTCCAAAATGACCCTAGGTCATAACCCTAATGGGTAGTGGGCTCATGCATCTCTTTGGGCTGCCTAAAAGGCCTCAAATGGTCATCTCCTCACAGCCCACATGAGGAGGATATCCCAACAATTTGTGTCCCTCTCATATGGTTCTAATAATGGAAATTCTAGATTTTGACATCTGGAGGCTAGAGCCACTACAAACAACTCAATCATTGGATTTGCAGAAGCTGCAAAATAAGTTACAGCCTGTTACATGGTTGGTGTTTATTTTTTCCTGATATGGCCTACATGGTTGTTGTTGCTAGTGCTCTGTTCGACTGAAAAGTCAGTTTTTGTTGGGATCCACACTTGTTTTGCTGATTCTAACCTCCACATATGCAGTCTTGATTCAAAATCTCTTGGATGAAACGCTCTACGCTTAGAGATCTGTGACACCCTTGGGGAAATATGTGATGATTCCCAGGAAAGTCTAGTCAGCGTGCTATCTCTACAAAAGAGCAGATGAAGAAAGAAGAGTACAAAGGTGTTCTATATCGTTGGATCAGTTAACATCTGCTCCTACGTTAGTACTCCCGCCGTTTCGAAATAGTTGTCGTGGTTTTAGTTGAAATTTGAACTAAATCACGACAAGTACTCCCTCCGTCCCAAAATTCTTGTCTTAGATTTGTCTAGATACAGATTCATCTGTATCTAGATAAATCTAAAACAAGAATTTTGGGACGGAGGGAGTATTTTGGAACGGTGGGAGTATCCTTTAGGTACCAGCAATGTTACAACACTGGTTTTACCATAGATATTTAAGTGGAATAGTGACTTGCATAGCACGTGTTAACATGATATGCAGAGAGTTTCTACTCAAACAATTACACTCTGGATTCTAGACCACTGTAATTTGCACAAAGAGATTGATTATATGCATTACATCCTAACAAAAAGTTGAAGTTCAAAGAATGCACCCTGCAATCTTGAGAATTCAGAACTGTTGGAAATCAGCAAACCAACACCATTAGTTTCTGGAGAAGTAAATTAAGCTATATATTTATGGATATAAGTAAGTAAATTAATATGTCACTTGTCAGACCATCCTATCAATGCAAACTATGTTGTATCTGTTGGTTCATCATATTCAAATGAGTCGACTACGGGGCCGACGAGTTTCTGAAGACTAGTGTTGTGAACTGAATTTCTTTCCTACAAAACTAAACTAAACATAAAGGAAGCTCTCTTAATATTTGCAAATATAGTTTTGTGAACTTGGATTTAGGGAGGTACGGAAAGTTCACTAATATTATTGATGAAAGCATGCAAGTACGCCACATCCGACAAGTACATCAAGCATCCGGAAGGGACTCGGTATCAAGCATCCAGAAGGGCATCTGGATCACACTGTAATCTAATCGAGTTTATACTCGGTTGTGCTAGAACTTGCTTCCTCAAGTGGGGAACCTTGCAAGTGTTACCTCTTTTATGCTTCAATATCTCTCGCATGCATGCTTGTAGAGTAAGGATATCCGATTGCTTCTCTCAGCCAGGTACACCTTCACAACAATATTAGCCGGTCGACCGGGCGACATCTTATGAAAGAGAGATTGTATGATAAATTGCGGAGGCCAAGCTTATGAGGGTGTAGCGTCCAAGATGCGATTCTATTCCAATCACATGATGAACTCTTGATCGCGGCACAATCACATTTCGAGCGCATAGCAAGGTGGATATCATTACAATATACCATGTACTGAATAGATGAGAATACAAGATACAGGCTTACACTCACCACATGGTACAACATGAATACAATAGTTCATCAATACATAGCAATCATCATACAGAAGAGCAGGATCCGACTACGGATGAAATCAAACGAAAAAGAAGAACAATATCCACCCTGGTAATCCTAGGTCTCCCGACCCGGAACCTATCCCTTGATAGAAGAAGAAGAAGAAGAAGAACAAGAAGAACTCCAAAAGCAATCAATCATCGCACTCGTGTCATGTCATCGCATTACCTGTACTTGCAACTGTTGTTGTAGTAATCTGTGAGCCACGAGGACTCAGCAATCCCATTACCATGGGTATCGAGACTAACAAAGCTTAAAGGGTATGAAAAGGATAAGTGGTGAGGTTGCAGCAAGCGGCTAAGCATTGTATGGTGGCTAAATTACGAGTACAATAGTAAGATGAGAAACTACACCAACGGTCGCACTAGTAATGATCAAGAAGTGATCCTGAACTACTTACGTTCAAGCATAACTCAACTGTGTTCTCTTCTCGAACTCACTCGAAAAGAGACAGTCACGGTTACGCACGCGGTTGGTGTATTTTAGTTGAGTTTAGTTCAAGTCCACTACAACCGGATATTAACAAATTCCCATCTATCACATAACCGTGGGCACGGCTCTCGAAAATTAAAACCTTGCAGGGGTGTCCCAACTTAGCCCATGACAAGCTCACGATCCGCGGAGACAATCCTCCATCGTGGGACCCTCCGATCAAACTCGGAATCCCGGTGCACAAGACATTTCGATAATGGTAAAACAAGTCCAGCAAGACCACCCGGTGCGTCGATACCCCGATAGGAGCCGCGCGTATCTCGTTCTCAAGACAACACTATCTATGCGAAGTGGACGGTAGCCAAAATACCATCGAGTTGCCCCGTGGTGGCACCGCCGACTGCTAGGTAGGTGGACCAACACTCATGAGGAGCACTGGCCCGGGGGGTTGATTAAGAGACCTCGGGTGCTGGCGGGTCCCTATGCAAGTTTTAGTTGTTATTACGCAAAAGGTAAAACCAATGTTGGGCCTTGCTGGAAGAGTTTTATTCAAAGTGAACTGTCAAGAGGAGCCCATAAACCCTCATCGTGTTAGGGACGCAAAATCAAGGAACATAACATCGGTATGACAGAAACTAGGGCGGCAAGAGTGGAAGAAAACACCAGGCAAAAGGCCAAGCCTTCCACCCTTTACCAAGTATATAGATGCATTAATTAAATAAGACATATTGTGATATCCCATGATATCCATGTCCCAACATGGAACAACCTACAACTGCACCTGCAACTAGCAAAACTATAAGAGGGGCTGAGCAGAGCGGTAACATAGCCAAACAACGGTTTGCTAGGATGGTGAAAAAGGTTATAGGCTGTCATGGCAATTTGGAAGGCTTGATAAACAAGCGGTAGGTAACGCGACGTAGCGATAGCATCGAGACCACTAGCATAGCAAAGATAGTAGTGAGATCCAAGGTGACGGTCATCTTGCCTGAAATCCCGCTAGAAAGAAGATCGAATCCATGAAGTAGACGAACCAACATAGTCGAACGGATCCTCACAATCGCAACGTAACCGGAACTATCAAGGAGAAGGGCAACCGGAAAGAAGCAAACATCATGGTAAACAACCATCACATAAATATGGCATGATGCACAACCAAGTATGATGCATGTCCGGTTTAATGAGTCATGGCATGGCAAAGTGCAACAAACAATACTACAAATTAAGTGGAGCTCAATATGCAACGAGTTGCATATTGATGAAACACCACATTCGAATTATTTAGTTCGCTCTCGTTTATGTACCCAATAATATTAAATGTTTTTAAACATGGCAAGAGATGAAGCATAATAAAACTACCTATCTAGGCAAGTTTAAATGGGGCCGGAACAACAAACAACAAGTCTGGAAAAACCTTATATGCATATTTTGGATTTGGTACTGTTCTGCCCTAAATCATATTTTAGAGTTATTAAACATGCAAAGTAAGTGCACCATGTTAATGTAGACATCTTCCACCCCATTTACATATAAATATTATTAAATTCGGAGCTACGGTTATTTAGTTATGAAATAAATCATATTAGCATGTCATTATGCAAATTAAATGCAAACAACATGTTAAACATTTTAAACATGAATGGAAGTGGCATATTATGAAACTAGATGAAATTCTAAGCATTTTACATATTTAAAACATTTTAATCCGATGCACGGTTCGTGAGATATTAAATGCATGAAGTATGAGGGTTTTTCTGCAAATCTGTAATTCTCTAGATAATAGGAAATTCGCAGCACGCCAAAAAAACAGCAATGGGCCGAATCTGCAGGCTAGCCCAACAGTGCGCAGGGGGGCGCTGGATCTGATGCTCACCATGGGCTTGGCCCGGGTTGTGGAAGAGGCGGACCGGAAGGGCGAAGGGAGCTGGGCCCTGCCGTGCGGCTGGAAAGGAGGTTGACCCGCTCGGGCGGGTTGACGATGCGGTCAATGCGTGCGCGGTTGGACGAAGCGAGCGTGGAGGCATGGGCTCGGTCAATGGGGCAGGCTGAATCGAGTGGGACTTGGCGCTGCGGTCTACGCTAGAAGCAGAGGAACGACGCGACGACGAGGGCGGCGCACCGGCGCTCGATGCGGTCAACGGGGAAAATGGGAGCTCTGTTGCGTCTCCCTCGTGCTCGATGCAGAAGCAGAGGAAGAAGGCGCGGTGGCGCAGAAGCTTGGCGGACTGAGGCGAGCGGCGCTGGGCATCAGGAGGTGCGGGGAAGGCCGAGACGGTCCTGATCTGGGAGGACCCGAGGCGGACGAGCGGTTCCCGGTGGTGGCTTGAGCATCGGGCAGCCATGGAGCTCCATGTGCCCATGTGTTCCCTGTGAGAGAGAGGAAACAGGGAGATGAGAGGGAGATGAGAGGGAGAGAGAGAAAACAAAGGGAAGGGAGAAGAAACAAGGGCATGGGGTGAAGGGGCCGACCTGGAGCTGCTGCTGCGGTGGCGCTCGACGACGGCAGAAGGGCGGCTGCGCTCCGGTGGCTTGGACGTCGGTGGCGTGACGACAGGCGAGGACCAGGACGGATCGGGGAGGAGACAAGGAGGGCATAGGTGGTTGCCTCGATCCCATCTGGATCGAGCGCTGAGCGACTGCGCGCTGCCCTGCTGCTTGGGTGGCCGACGGAGGCGACAGGAGGAGGATTTTGGAGAGAGCTGGCGCCTTCGGGATTGGGTGGAGGAAGAAAACGAGAAGGGGGATCCCGAGGTGGATGGAGACCGAGTGGCGGCTGGTAGGGGAATCGGGTTAGGGAGGCTAGGTTTCCACATATGGAGGAGGAGCTGCTTAAATAGGGAAGGGGGTAAAGGGAGGGGGTTTTAGGTGTCGATTGGACTGTTCGATCGAGATCGGACAGTTCAGGACGAAGGGTAGTGTATGTGGGCTAGGTGGGCTGTAGGGGTCCACAAAGTGGGAAGAGATGGAAGGAGGGTAGCCCGACAACAGTTTTCGGATGCGCCCTAAGGGGTCTGACAAAAGGCCACAAAGACAAGGGGATTTGATGGGCTCACAGAAGAGAGAGAAGAGAGCGGTCCAGTTGATCTAAGAGGAGGTCAACAGAGACAAGGAAGAAGCGACAACTAAAAGCGGATGCAAGTTTTGAAAACAATGACGGCAATAGAGTGCCGATGCAATGCGAATGATGCGATGATGAATGCAACAAACAAATAAAACACATGGCGACAACGAAACAACTGGAAGGCTTCTGGAGCGTCGGTGTCGGGTCGTCACAGAGGGGTGCCCAGCGGATGAAAGACCCAAATATTCCTTATTCTATAAGCATGCATGGAGAGGTATTGAAGCAGAAATGTGGAAATCTTTACAAGGTTTTCCACGTGACGAAGCAAGTTCTATCGTGACTTGGTATACCCCCGATTATAAATTATAGTGTGATCCAGATATTGTAGTCGGTGACATCAAGCCCTTTCGGATTCTTGGTGTACTTGTGGGGTGTGGCGTGCTTTTTCTATAGCGATGGCTCGAGGCGACCTGACTTTGAATTAAGAAAGACATCAAGCAGCCAGGAATTCAACGAGCCAAAACATTCAAACATAGAAAGAAAAGGAACATGGCGATGCAACCCCAAACGGCTTATAAACAGAGGTGAAGAAAAGCTAAGTAGCTACAAAAAGATAAGAAAAGGACTACAACTTGATGGCCTAGTAGAAGTCTTGAGGGGAGCCGTGCCGTCAGAAAGTGTTAGGGAACGTAGCAGAAATTCAAAAAATTTCCTACGTATCACCAAGATCTATCTATGGAGAGACCAGCAACGAGTAGAAAGGAGAGTGCATCTACATACCCTTGTAGATCGCTAAGCGGAAGCGTTCAAGTGAACGGGGTTGATGGAGTCGTACTCGTCGTGATTCAGATCACCGATGATCCTAGTGCCGAACGGACGGCACCTCCGCGTTCAACACCCGTACAGCTCGACGATGTCTCCCACGCCTTGATCCAGCAAGGAGAGAGGGAGAGGTTGAGGAAGACTCTATCCAGCAGCAGCACAACGGCATGGTGGTGATGGAGGAGCGTGGCAATCCTGCAGGGCTTCGCCAAGCACCTACGGGAGAGGAGGAGGTGTCACGGGAGGGAGGGAGGCGCCAAGGGCTCAGGTCTGGATGCCCTCCCTCCCCTCCACTATATATAGGGGCAGGTGGGAGGGGGGAGGCGCAGCCTTGCCCCTTCCTCCAAGGAAGGGGTGCGGCTAAGAGGGGGGAGGAGTCCATCCTCCCCAAGGCACCTCGGAGGTGCCTTCCCCCTTTAGGACTCTCCCCTTTTTTCTATATCTTGGCGCATGGGCCTCTAGGGGCTGGTGCCCTTGGCCCATGTAGGCCAAGGTGCACCCCCTACAGCCCATGTGGCCCCCCGGGGCAGGTGGCCCCACCCGGTGGGCCCCCGGGACCCTTCCGGTGGTCCCGGTACAATACCGATGACCCCGAAACTTGTCCCGATGGCCGAAACAGGACTTCCTATATATAAATCTTTACCTCCGGACCATTCCGGAACTCCTCGTGACGTCCGGGATCTCATCCGGGACTCCGAACAACATTCGGTAACCACATAAAAACTTCCTTTATAACCCTAGCGTCATCGAACCTTAAGTGTGTAGACCCTACGGGTTCGGGAGACATGCAGACATGACCGAGATGTTCTTCGGTCAATAACCAACAGCGGGATCTGGATACCCATGTTGGCTCCCACATGTTCCACGATGATCTCATCGGATGAACCACGATGTCAAGGACTCAATCGATCCCGTATACAATTCCCTTTGTCTAGCGGTATGGTACTTGCCCGAGATTCGATCGTCGGTATACCGATACCTTGTTCAATCTCGTTACCGGCAAGTCTCTTTACTCGTTCCGTAACACATCATCCCGTGATCAACCCCTTGGTCACATTGTGCACATTATGATGATGTCCTACCGAGTGGGCCCAGAGATACCTCTCCGTTTACACGGAGTGACAAAATCCCAATCTCGATTCGTGCCAACCCAACAGACACTTTCAGAGATACCCGTAGTGTACCTTTATAGCCACCCAGTTACGTTGCGACGTTTGGCACACCCAAAGCACTCCTACGGCATCCGGGAGTTGCACAATCTCATGGTCTAAGGAAATGATACTTGACATTAGAAAAGCTTTAGCATACGAACTACATGATCTTGTGCTAGGCTTAGGATTGGGTCTTGTCCATCACATCATTCTCCTAATGATGTGATCCCGTTATCAACGACATCCAATGTCCATGGTCAGGAAACCGTAACCATCTATTGATTAACGAGCTAGTCAACTAGAGGCTTACTAGGGACATGGTGTTGTCTATGTATCCACACATGTATCTGAGTTTCCTATCAATACAATTCTAGCATGGATAATGAACGATTATCATGAACAAGGAAATATAATAATAATCAATTTATTATTGCCTCTAGGGCATATTTCCAACAGTCTCCCACTTGCACTAGAGTCAATAATCTAGTTCACATCGATATGTGATTAACACTCAAGGTCACATCCCCATGTGACTAACACCCAAAGAGTTTACTAGAGTCAATAATCTAGTTCACATTTACCATGTGATTAACACTCGATGAGTTCTGGGTTTGATCATGTTATGCTTGTGAGAGAGGTTATAGTCAACGGGTCTGAACCTTTCAGATCCGTGTGTGCTTTCAAAATCTCTATGTCATCTCCTAGATGCAGCTACCACGTTCTATTTGGAGCTATTCCAAATAACTATTCTACTTGGAGCTATTCTAAATTGTTGCTCCATTATACGTATCCGGTATCTCTACTCAGAGCTATCCGGATAGGTGTTAAGCTTGCATCGACGTAACCCTTTACGACGAACTCTTTTACCACCTCCATAATTGAGAAAATTCCTTAGTCCACTAGTTACTAAGGATAACTTTGACCGCTGTCCTGTGATCCATTCTTGGATCACTCTTGTACCCCTTGACTGACTCATGGTAAAGCACACTTCAGGTGCGGTACACAGCATAGCATACTGTAGAGCCTATGTCTTAAGCATAGGGGACGACCTTCGTTCCTTTCTCTCTATTCTGCCATGGTCGAGCTTTAAGTCTTAACTTCATACCTTACAACTCAGGCAAGAACTCCTTCTTTGACTGATCTATCTTGAACACCTTCAAGATCATGTCAAGGTATGTGCTCATTTGAAAGTACCATTAAGTGTTTTAATCTATCCTTATAGATCTTGATGCTCAATGCTCAAGCAGCTTAATCCAGGCTTTTCCATTGAAAAATACTTTCCAAATAACCCTTTATGCTTTCCAGAAATTCTACGTCATTTCCGATCATTAATATGTCAACAACATATACTCATCAGAAATTCTATAGTGCTCCCACTCACTTCTTTGGAAATACAAGTTTCTCATAAACTTTCTATACACCCAAAATCTTTGATCATCATCAAAGCATACATTCCAACTCCGAGATGCTCACTCCAGTCCTCAGAAGGATTGCTGGAGCTTTGCTTACTTATTAGCATATTTCAGGATAGACAAAACCTTCCGGTTGTATCACATACAACCTTTCCTCAAGAATCGTTGAGGAAACAATGTTTTGACATCTTATCTGCAAGATTTCATAAATAATGCAGTAATTGCTAATATAATTCCAACAGACTCTTAGCATCGCTACGAGTGAGAAAGTCTCATCGTAGTCAACTCCTTGAACTTGTCGAAAAACATCTTAACGACAAGTCGAGCTTTCTCAATGGTGACACTTACCATCATTGTCTGTCTTCCTTTTAAAATCCATCTGCACTCAACAGCCTTACGACCATCGAGTTGTTCTGCCAAAGTCTACACTTTGTTTTCATACATGGATCCTATCTCGGATTTTATGGCTTCTAACCATTTGTCGGAATTTGGGCCCACCATCGCTTCTCCATAGCTCGTAGGTTCATTGTTGTCTAGCAACATGACCTTCAAGACAGGATTACTGTACCACTCTGAAGTAGTACGTATCCTTGTCACCCTACGAGGTTCGGTAGTGACTTGATCCGAAACTTCATGATCACTATCATAAGCTTCCACTTCAATTGGTGTAGGTGCCACAGGAACAACTTCCTGTGCCCTGCTACACACTTGTTGAAGTGACGGTTCAATAACCTCATCAAGTCTCCACCATCCTCCCACTCAATTCTTTCGAGAGAAACTTTTCCTCGAGAAAGGACCCGATTCTAGAAACAATCCCTTATTGCTTTCGAATCTGAGACAGGAGGTATACCCAACTGTTTTGGGTGTCCTATGAAGATGCATTTATCCGCTTTGGGTTCGAGCTTATCAGCTTGAAACCTTTCCACATAAGCATCGCAGCCCCAAACTTCTAACAAACGACAACTTAGGTTTCTCCAAACGGTGTCGTCTCAACGGAATTACGTGGTGCCCTATTTAAAGTGAATGTGGTTGTCTCTAATGCCTAACCCATGAACGATAGTGGTAACTCGATAAGAGACATCATGGTATGCACCATATCCAATAGGGTGCAACTATGACGTTTGGACACACCATCACACTATGGTGTTCCAGGCTGTATCAGTTGTGAAACAATTTCCACAATGTCTTAATTCTGTGCCAAACTCGTGATTCAGATATTCATCTCTATGATCATATCATAGATCTTTTATCCTCTTGTCACGATGATCTTTCAACTTCACACTGAAATTACTTGAACCTTTCAATAATTCAGACTCGTGATTCATCAAGTAAATATACTCAACATCTACTCGAATTATCTGTGAAGTAAGAACATAACGATATTCACTGCATGCCTCAGCACTCATTGGACTGCACACATCAAAATGTGTTACTTCCAACAAGTTGCTATCTTGTTCCATCTTACTGAAAACGAGGCTTTTCAGTCATCTTGCCCATGTGGTATGATTTGCATGTCCCAAGTGATTCAAAATCAAGTGAGTCAAAACGGTCCATTTGCATGGAGTTTCTTCATGCATATACACCAATAGACATGGTTCGCATGTCACAAACTTTTCAAAAACGAGTGAGCCCAAAGATCCATCAATATGGAGCTTCTTCATGCGTTTTATACCGATATGACTTACGTGGCAGTGCCACAAGTAGGTGGTACTATCATTACTATCTTTTGGCATGAACATGTGTATCACTACGATCGAGATTTAATAAACCATTCATTTTAGGTGTAAGACCATTGAAGGTATTATTCAAATAAACAGAGTAACCATTATTCTCCTTAAATGAATAACCGTATTGCGATAGACGTAATCCAATCATGTCTATGCTCAACGCAAACACCAAATAACAATTATTTAGGTTTAACACCAATCTCTTTGGTAGAGGGAGCGTGCGATGCTTGATCATATCAAGCTTGGAAAAACTTCCAACACATATCGTCAGCTCACCTTTAGCTAGTCTCCGTTTATTCCGTAGCCTTTTGTTTCGAGTTACTAACACTTAGCAACCGAACCGGTATCTAATACCCTGGTGCTACTAGGAGTACTAGCAAAGTACACATTAACACAATGTATATCCAATATACTTCTATCGACCTTGCCAGCCTTCTTATCTACCAAGTATCTAGGGTAATTCTGCTCTAGTGGTTGTTCCCCTTATTACAGAAGCACTTAGTCTCGGGTTTGGGTTTTACCTTGGGTTTCTTCACTAGAGCAGCAGCTGATTTGACGTTTCATGAAGTATCCCTTCTTGCCCTTGCCCTTCTTGAAACTAGTGGTTTCACCAACCATCAACAATTGATGCTCCTTCTTGATTTCTACTTTCGCGGTGTCAAACATCGCGAATACCTCAAGGATCATCATATCTATCCCTGATATGTTATAGTTCATCACGAAGCTCTAACAGCTTGGTGGCAATGACTTTGGAGAACCATCACTGTCTTATCTGGAAGATCAACTCCCACTCGATTCAAATGATTGTTGTACTCAGACAATCTGAGCACAAGCTCAACAATTGAGCTTTTCTCCTTAGTTTGCAGGTTAAGAAAGTCATCGGAGGTCTTATACCTCTTGACATGGGCACGAGCCTGAAATCCCAATTTCAGCCCTCAAAACATCTCATATGTTTCGCGATGTTTCAAAAACGTCTTTGGTGCCTCAACTCTAAACCGTTTAACTGAACTATCACGTAGTTATCAAAACGTGTATGTCAGATGTTCGCAACAACCACAGACAACGTTCGAGGTTCAGCACACTGAGCGGTGCATTAAGGACATAAGCCTTCTATGAAGCAATGAGGACAATCCTCAGTTTACGGACCTAGTCCGCATAATTGCTACTATCAACTTTCAACTAATTTTTCTCTAGGAACATATCTAAACAATAGAACTATAGCGTGAGCTACGACATAATTTGCAAAATCCTTTTGACTATGTTCAGGATAATTAAGTTCATCTTATGAACTCCCACTCAGATAGACATCCCTCTAGTCATCTAAGTGATTACATGATCCGAGTCAAACTAGGCCGTGTCCGATCATCACGTGAGACGGACTAGTCATCATCGGTGAACATCTTCATGTTGATCGTATCTTCTATACGACTCATGCTCGACCTTTCGGTCTCTGTGTTCCGAGGCCATGTCTGTACATGCTAGGCTCGTCAAGTTAACCCTAAGTGTTTCGCGTGTGTTCCGAGGCCATGTCTGTACATGCTAGGCTCGTCAACACCCGTTGTATTTGAACGTCTGAATAAAACACCCGATCATCACGTGATGTTTTGAAACAGCGAACTGTCGCAACGGTGCACAGTTAGGGGAGAACACTTCTTGAAATTGTTGTAAGGGATCATCTTATTTACTACCGTCGTTCTAAGCAAATAAGATGTATAAACATGATAAACATCACATGCAATCAAATAGTGACATGATATGGCCATCATCACTTTGCTCCTTTTGATCTCCATCTTCGGGGCTCCATGATCATCATCGTCACCGGCATGACACCATGATCTCCATCATCATGATCTCCATCATCGTGTCTTCATGAAGTTGCCTCGCCAACTATTACTTCTACTACTATGGCTAGCGGTTAGCAATAAAGTAAAGTAATTACATGACGTTTAAGTTGACACGCAGGTCACAAATAAATAAAGACAACTCCTATGGCTCCTGCCGGTTGTCATACTCATCGACATGCAAGTCGTGATTCCTATTACAAGAACATGATCAATCTCATACATCACATATATGATTCATCACATCCTTTTTGGCCATATCACATCACATAGCATACCCTGCAAAAACAAGTTAGACGTCCTCTAATTGTTGTTTGCATGTTTTACGTGGCTGCTATGGGTTTCTAGCAAGAACGTTTCTTACCTACGCATGAACCACAACGTGATATGCCAATTGCTATTTACCCTTCATAAGGACCCTTTTCATCGAATCCGATCCGACTAAAGTGGGAGAGACAGACACCCGCCAGCCACCTTATGCAACTAGTGCATGTTTGTCGGTGGAACCGGTCTCACGTAAGCGTACGTGTAAGGTTGGTCCGGGCCGCTTCATCCCATGATGCCGCCGAATCAAGATAAGACTAGTAACGGCAAGCATATTGAACAATATCGACGCCCACAACTACTTTGTGTTCTACTCGTGCAAAGAATCTACGCAATAGACCTAGCTCATGATGCCACTGTTAGGGAACGTAGCAGAAATTCAAAAAATTTCCTACGTATCACCAAGATCTATCTATGGAGAGACCAGCAACGAATAGAAAGGAGAGTGCATCTACATACCCTTGTAGATCGCTAAGCGGAAGCGTTCAAGTGAACGGGGTTGATGGAGTCGTACTCGTCGTGATTCAGATCACCGATGATCCTAGTGCCGAACGGACGGCACCTCCGCGTTCAACACACGTACAGCTCGACGATGTCTCCCACGCCTTGATCCAGCAAGGAGAGAGGGAGAGGTTGAGGAAGACTCCATCCAGCAGCAGCACAACGGCGTGGTGGTGATGGAGGAGCGTGGCAATCCTGCAGGGCTTCACCAAGCACCTACGGGAGAGGAGGAGGTGTCACGGGAGGGAGGGAGGCGCCAAGGGCTCAGGTCTGGATGCCCTCCCTCCCCTCCACTATATATAGGGGCAGGGGGGAGGGGGGAGGCGCAGCCTTGCCCCTTCCTCCAAGGAAGGGGTGCGGCTAAGAGGGGGGGAGGAGTCCATCCTCCCCAAGGCACCTCGGAGGTGCCTTCCCCCTTTAGGACTCTCCCCTTTTTTCTATATCTTGGCGCATGGGCCTCTAGGGGCTGGTGCCCTTGGCCCATGTAGGCCAAGGCGCACCCCCTACAGCCCATGTGGCCCCCCGGGGCAGGTGGCCCCACCCGGTGGGCCCCCGGGACCCTTCCGGTGGTCCCGGTACAATACCGATGACCCCGAAACTTGTCCCGATGGCTGAAACAGGACTTCCTATATATAAATCTTGACCTCCGGACCATTCCGGAACTCCTCGTGACGTCCGGGATCTCATCCGGGACTCCGAACAACATTCGGTAACCACATACAAACTTCCTTTATAACCCTAGCGTCATCGAACCTTAAGTGTGTAGACCCTACGGGTTCGGGAGACATGCAAACATGACCGAGATGTTCTTCGGTCAATAACCAACAGCGGGATCTGGATACCCATGTTGGCTCCCACATGTTCCATGATGATCTCATCGGATGAACCACGATGTCAAGGACTCAATCGACCCCGTATACAATTCCCTTTGTCTAGCGGTATGGTACTTGCCCGAGATTCGATCGTCGGTATACCGATACCTTGTTCAATCTCGTTACCGGCAAGTCTCTTTACTCGTTCCGTAACACATCATCCCGTGATCAACCCCTTGGTCACATTGTGCACATTATGATGATGTCCTACCGAGTGGGCCCAGAGATACCTCTCCGTTTACACGGAGTGACAAAATCCCAATCTCGATTCGTGCCAACCCAACAGACACTTTCAGAGATACCCGTAGTGTACCTTTATAGCCACCCAGTTACGTTGTGACGTTTGGCACACCCAAAGCACTCCTACGGCATCCGGGAGTTGCACAATCTCATGGTCTAAGGAAATGATACTTGACATTAGAAAAGCTTTAGCATACGAACTACATGATCTTGTGCTAGGCTTAGGATTGGGTCTTGTCCATCACATCATTCTCCTAATGATGTGATCCCGTTATCAACGACATCCAATGTCCATGGTCAGGAAACCGTAACCATCTATTGATTAACGAGCTAGTCAACTAGAGGCTTACTAGGGACATGGTGTTGTCTATGTATCCACACATGTATCTGAGTTTCCTATCAATACAATTCTAGCATGGATAATGAACGATTATCATGAACAAGGAAATATAATAATAATCAATTTATTATTGCCTCTAGGGCATATTTCCAACAGTCTCCCACTTGCACTAGAGTCAATAATCTAGTTCACATCGATATGTGATTAACACTCAAGGTCACATCCCCATGTGACTAACACCCAAAGAGTTTACTAGAGTCAATAATCTAGTTCACATTTACCATGTGATTAACACTCGATGAGTTCTGGGTTTGATCATGTTATGCTTGTGAGAGAGGTTATAGTCAACGGGTCTGAACCTTTCAGATCCGTGTGTGCTTTCAAAATCTCTATGTCATCTCCTAGATGCAGCTACCACGTTCTATTTGGAGCTATTCCAAATAACTATTCTACTTGGAGCTATTCTAAATTGTTGCTCCATTATACGTATCCGGTATCTCTACTCAGAGCTATCCGGATAGGTGTTAAGCTTGCATCGACGTAACCCTTTACGACGAACTCTTTTACCACCTCCATAATTGAGAAAATTCCTTAGTCCACTAGTTACTAAGGATAACTTTGACCGCTGTCCTGTGATCCATTCTTGGATCACTCTTGTACCCCTTGACTGACTCATGGTAAAGCACACTTCAGGTGCGGTACACAGCATAGCATACTGTAGAGCCTATGTCTTAAGCATAGGGGACGACCTTCGTTCCTTTCTCTCTATTCTGCCATGGTCGAGCTTTAAGTCTTAACTTCATACCTTACAACTCAGGCAAGAACTCCTTCTTTGACTGATCTATCTTGAACACCTTCAAGATCATGTCAAGGTATGTGCTCATTTGAAAGTACCATTAAGTGTTTTAATCTATCCTTATAGATCTTGATGCTCAATGCTCAAGCAGCTTAATCCAGGCTTTTCCATTGAAAAATACTTTCCAAATAACCCTTTATGCTTTCCAGAAATTCTACGTCATTTCCGATCATTAATATGTCAACAACATATACTCATCAGAAATTCTATAGTGCTCCCACTCACTTCTTTGGAAATACAAGTTTCTCATAAACTTTCTATACACCCAAAATCTTTGATCATCATCAAAGCATACATTCCAACTCCGAGATGCTCACTCCAGTCCTCAGAAGGATTGCTGGAGCTTTGCTTACTTATTAGCATATTTCAGGATAGACAAAACCTTCCGGTTGTATCACATACAACCTTTCCTCAAGAATCGTTGAGGAAACAATGTTTTGACATCTTATCTGCAAGATTTCATAAATAATGCAGTAATTGCTAATATAATTCCAACAGACTCTTAGCATCGCTACGAGTGAGAAAGTCTCATCGTAGTCAACTCCTTGAACTTGTCGAAAAACATCTTAACGACAAGTCGAGCTTTCTCAATGGTGACACTTACCATCATTGTCTGTCTTCCTTTTAAAATCCATCTGCACTCAACAGCCTTACGACCATCGAGTTGTTCTGCCAAAGTCTACACTTTGTTTTCATACATGGATCCTATCTCGGATTTTATGGCTTCTAACCATTTGTCGGAATTTGGGCCCACCATCGCTTCTCCATAGCTCGTAGGTTCATTGTTGTCTAGCAACATGACCTTCAAGACAGGATTACTGTACCACTCTGAAGTAGTACGTATCCTTGTCACCCTACGAGGTTCGGTAGTGACTTGATCCGAAACTTCATGATCACTATCATAAGCTTCCACTTCAATTGGTGTAGGTGCCACAGGAACAACTTCCTGTGCCCTGCTACACACTTGTTGAAGTGACGGTTCAATAACCTCATCAAGTCTCCACCATCCTCCCACTCAATTCTTTCGAGAGAAACTTTTCCTCGAGAAAGGACCCGATTCTAGAAACAATCCCTTATTGCTTTCGAATCTGAGACAGGAGGTATACCCAACTGTTTTGGGTGTCCTATGAAGATGCATTTATCCGCTTTGGGTTCGAGCTTATCAGCTTGAAACCTTTCCACATAAGCATCGCAGCCCCAAACTTCTAACAAACGACAACTTAGGTTTCTCCAAACGGTGTCGTCTCAACGGAATTACGTGGTGCCCTATTTAAAGTGAATGTGGTTGTCTCTAATGCCTAACCCATGAACGATAGTGGTAACTCGATAAGAGACATCATGGTATGCACCATATCCAATAGGGTGCAACTATGACGTTTGGACACACCATCACACTATGGTGTTCCAGGCTGTATCAGTTGTGAAACAATTTCCACAATGTCTTAATTCTGTGCCAAACTCGTGATTCAGATATTCATCTCTATGATCATATCATAGATCTTTTATCCTCTTGTCACGATGATCTTTCAACTTCACACTGAAATTACTTGAACCTTTCAATAATTCAGACTCGTGATTCATCAAGTAAATATACTCAACATCTACTCGAATCATCTGTGAAGTAAGAACATAACGATATTCACTGCATGCCTCAGCACTCATTGGACTGCACACATCAAAATGTGTTACTTCCAACAAGTTGCTATCTTGTTCCATCTTACTGAAAACAAGGCTTTTCAGTCATCTTGCCCATGTGGTATGATTTGCATGTCCCAAGTGATTCAAAATCAAGTGAGTCAAAACGGTCCATTTGCATGGAGTTTCTTCATGCATATACACCAATAGACATGGTTCGCATGTCTCAAACTTTTCAAAAACGAGTGAGCCCAAAGATCCATCAATATGGAGCTTCTTCATGCGTTTTATACCGATATGACTTACGTGGCAGTGCCACAAGTAGGTGGTACTATCATTACTATCTTTTGGCATGAACATGTGTATCACTACGATCGAGATTTAATAAACCATTCATTTTAGGTGTAAGACCATTGAAGGTATTATTCAAGTAAACAGAGTAACCATTATTCTCCTTAAATGAATAACCGTATTGCGATAGACGTAATCCAATCATGTCTATGCTCAACGCAAACACCAAATAACAATTATTTAGGTTTAACACCAATCTCTTTGGTAGAAGGAGCGTGCGATGCTTGATCATATCAAGCTTGGAAAAAACTTCCAACACATATCGTCAGCTCACCTTTAGCTAGTCTCCGTTTATTCCGTAGCCTTTTGTTTCGAGTTACTAACACTTAGCAACCGAACCGGTATCTAATACCCTGGTGCTACTAGGAGTACTAGCAAAGTACACATTAACACAATGTATATCCAATATACTTCTATCGACCTTGCCAGCCTTCTTATCTACCAAGTATCTAGGGTAATTCTGCTCTAGTGGTTGTTCCCCTTATTACAGAAGCACTTAGTCTCGGGTTTGGGTTTTACCTTGGGTTTCTTCACTAGAGCAGCAGCTGATTTGCCGTTTCATGAAGTATCCCTTCTTGCCCTTGCCCTTCTTGAAACTAGTGGTTTCACCAACCATCAACAATTGATGCTCCTTCTTGATTTCTACTTTCGCGGTGTCAAACATCGCGAATACCTCAAGGATCATCATATCTATCCCTGATATGTTATAGTTCATCACGAAGCTCTAACAGCTTGGTGGCAATGACTTTGGAGAATTATCTGGAAGATCAACTCCCACTCGATTCAAATGATTGTTGTACTCAGACAATCTGAGCACAAGCTCAACAATTGAGCTTTTCTCCTTAGTTTGCAGGTTAAGAAAGTCATCGGAGGTCTTATACCTCTTGACATGGGCACGAGCCTGAAATCCCAATTTCAGCCCTCAAAACATCTCATATGTTTCGCGATGTTTCAAAAACGTCTTTGGTGCCTCAACTCTAAACCGTTTAACTGAACTATCACGTAGTTATCAAAACGTGTATGTCAGATGTTCGCAACAACCACAGACAACGTTCGAGGTTCAGCACACTGAGCGGTGCATTAAGGACATAAGCCTTCTATGAAGCAATGAGGACAATCCTCAGTTTACGGACCTAGTCCGCATAATTGCTACTATCAACTTTCAACTAATTTTTCTCTAGGAACATATCTAAACAATAGAACTATAGCGTGAGCTACGACATAATTTGCAAAATCCTTTTGACTATGTTCAGGATAATTAAGTTCATCTTATGAACTCCCACTCAGATAGACATCCCTCTAGTCATCTAAGTGATTACATGATCCGAGTCAAACTAGGCCGTGTCCGATCATCACGTGAGACGGACTAGTCATCATCGGTGAACATCTTCATGTTGATCGTATCTTCTATACGACTCATGCTCGACCTTTCGGTCTCTGTGTTCCGAGGCCATGTCTGTACATGCTAGGCTCGTCAAGTTAACCCTAAGTGTTTCGCGTGTGTTCCGAGGCCATGTCTGTACATGCTAGGCTCGTCAACACCCGTTGTATTTGAACGTCTGAATAAAACACCCGATCATCACGTGATGTTTTGAAACAGCGAACTGTCGCAACGGTGCACAGTTAGGGGAGAACACTTCTTGAAATTGTTGTAAGGGATCATCTTATTTACTACCGTCGTTCTAAGCAAATAAGATGTATAAACATGATAAACATCACATGCAATCAAATAGTGACATGATATGGCCATCATCACTTTGCTCCTTTTGATCTCCATCTTCGGGGCTCCATGATCATCATCGTCACCGGCATGACACCATGATCTCCATCATCATGATCTCCATCATCGTGTCTTCATGAAGTTGCCTCGCCAACTATTACTTCTACTAATATGGCTAACGGTTAGCAATAAAGTAAAGTAATTACATGACGTTTAAGTTGACACGCAGGTCACAAATAAATAAAGACAACTCCTATGGCTCCTGCCGGTTGTCATACTCATCGACATGCAAGTCGTGATTCCTATTACAAGAACATGATCAATCTCATACATCACATATATCATTCATCACATCCTTTGGCCATATCACATCACATAGCATACCCTGCAAAAACAAGTTAGACGTCCTCTAATTGTTGTTTGCATGTTTTACGTGGCTGCTATGGGTTTCTAGCAAGAACGTTTCTTACCTACGCATGAACCACAACGTGATATGCCAATTGCTATTTACCCTTCATAAGGACCCTTTTCATCGAATCCGATCCGACTAAAGTGGGAGAGACAGACACCCGCCAGCCACCTTATGCAACTAGTGCATGTTTGTCGGTGGAACCGGTCTCACGTAAGCGTACGTGTAAGGTTGGTCCGGGCCGCTTCATCCCACGATGCCGCCGAATTAAGATAAGACTAGTAACGGCAAGCATATTGAACAATATCGACGCCCACAACTACTTTGTGTTCTACTCGTGCATAGTAACTACGCATAGACCTAGCTCATGATGCCACTGTTGGGGAACGTAGCAGAAATTCAAAATTTTCCTACGTATCACCAAGATCTATCTATGGAGAGACCAGCAACGAGTAGAAAGGAGAGTGCATCTACATACCCTTGTAGATCGCTAAGCGGAAGCGTTCAAGTGAACGGGGTTGATGGAGTCGTACTCGTCGTGATTCAGATCACCGATGATCCTAGTGCCGAACGGACGGCACCTCCGCGTTCAACACACGTACAGCTCGACGATGTCTCCCACGCCTTGATCCAGCAAGGAGAGAGGGAGAGGTTGAGGAAGACTCCATCCAGCAGCAGCACAACGGCGTGGTGGTGATGGAGGAGCGTGGCAATCCTGCAGGGCTTCACCAAGCACCTACGGGAGAGGAGGAGGTGTCACGGGAGGGAGGGAGGCGCCAAGGGCTCAGGTCTGGATGCCCTCCCTCCCCTCCACTATATATAGGGGCAGGGGGGAGGGGGGAGGCGCAGCCTTGCCCCTTCCTCCAAGGAAGGGGTGCGGCTAAGAGGGGGGGAGGAGTCCATCCTCCCCAAGGCACCTCGGAGGTGCCTTCCCCCTTTAGGACTCTCCCCTTTTTTCTATATCTTGGCGCATGGGCCTCTAGGGGCTGGTGCCATTGGCCCATGTAGGCCAAGGCGCACCCCCTACAGCCCATGTGGCCCCCCGGGGCAGGTGGCCCCACCCGGTGGGCCCCCGGGACCCTTCCGGTGGTCCCGGTACAATACCGATGACCCCGAAACTTGTCCCGATGGCCGAAATAGGACTTCCTATATATAAATCTTTACCTCCGGACCATTCCGGAACTCCTCGTGACGTCCGGGATCTCATCCGGGACTCCGAACAACATTCGGTAACCACATACAAACTTCCTTTATAACCCTAGCGTCATCGAACCTTAAGTGTGTAGACCCTACGGGTTCGGGAGACATGCAGACATGACCGAGATGTTCTTCGGTCAATAACCAACAGCGGGATCTGGATACCCATGTTGGCTCCCACATGTTCCACGATGATCTCATCGGATGAACCACGATGTCAAGGACTCAATCGATCCCGTATACAATTCCCTTTGTCTAGCGGTATGGTACTTGCCCGAGATTCGATCGTCGGTATACCGATACCTTGTTCAATCTCGTTACCGGCAAGTCTCTTTACTCGTTCCGTAACACATCATCCCGTGATCAACCCCTTGGTCACATTGTGCACATTATGATGATGTCCTACCGAGTGGGCCCAGAGATACCTCTCCGTTTACACGGAGTGACAAAATCCCAATCTCGATTCGTGCCAACCCAACAGACACTTTCAGAGATACCCGTAGTGTACCTTTATAGCCACCCAGTTACGTTGTGACGTTTGGTACACCCAAAGCACTCCTACGATATCCGGGAGTTGCACAATCTCATGGTCTAAGGAAATGATACTTGACATTAAAAAGCTTTAGCATACGAACTACATGATCTTGTGCTAGGCTTAGGATTGGGTCTTGTCCATCACATCATTCTCCTAATGATGTGATCCCGTTATCAACGACATCCAATGTCCATGGTCAGGAAACCGTAACCATCTATTGATTAACGAGCTAGTCAACTAGAGGCTTACTAGGGACATGGTGTTGTCTATGTATCCACACATGTATCTGAGTTTCCTATCAATACAATTCTAGCATGGATAATAAACGATTATCATGAACAAGGAAATATAATAATAATCAATTTATTATTGCCTCTAGGGCATATTTCCAACAGTCTCCCACTTGCACTAGAGTCAATAATCTAGTTCACATCGATATGTGATTAACACTCAAGGTCACATCCCCATGTGACTAACACCCAAAGAGTTCTGGGTTTGATCATGTTGCTTGTGAGAGAGGTTTTAGTCAACGGGTCTGAATCTTTCAGATCCGTGTGTGCTTTACAAATCTCTATGTCATCTCCTAGATGCAGCTACCACGTTCTATTTGGAGCTATTCCAAATAACTGTTCTACTTGGAGCTATTATAAATTGTTGCTCCATTATACGTATCCGGTATCTCTACTCAAAGCTATCCGGATAGGTGTTAAGCTTGCATCGACGTAACCCTTTACGACGAACTCTTTTACCACCTCCATAATTGAGAAAATTCCTTAGTCCACTAGTTACTAAGGATAACTTTGACCGCTGTCCTGTGATCCATTCTTGGATCACTCTCGTACCCCTTGACTGACTCATGGTAAAGCACACTTCAGGTGCGGTACACAGCATAGCATACTGTAGAGCCTATGTCTTAAGCATAGGGGACGACCTTCGTTCCTTTCTCTCTATTCTGCCATGGTCGAGCTTTAAGTCTTAACTTCATACCTTACAACTCAAGCAAGAACTCCTTCTTTGACTGGTCCATCTTGAACACCTTCAAGATCATGTCAAGGCATGTGCTCATTTGAAAGTACTATTAAGCGTTTTGATCTATCCTTATAGATCTTGATGCTCAATGTTCAAGTAGCTTAATCCAGGTTTTCCATTGAAAACACTTTCCAAATAACCCTATATGCTTTCCAGAAATTCTACGTCATTTCTGATCATTAATATGTCAACAACATATACTCATCAGAAATTCTATAGTGCTCCCACTCACTTCTTTGGAAATACAAGTTTCTCATAAACTTTGTATACACCCAAAATCTTTGATCATCATCAAAGCATACATTCCAACTCCGAGATGCTCACTCCAGTCCTCAGAAGGATTGCTGGAGCTTTGCATACTTATTAGCATATTTCAGGATAGACAAAACCTTCCGGTTGTATCACATACAACCTTTCCTCAAGAATCGTCGAGGAAACTATGTTTTGACATCCTATCTGCAAGATTTCATAAATAATGCAGTAATTGCTAATATAATTCCAACAGACTCTTAGCATCGCTACGAGTGAGAAAGTCTCATCGTAGTCAACTCCTTGAACTTGTCGAAAAACATCTTAACGACAAGTCGAGCTTTCTCAATGGTGACACTTACCATCATTGTCTGTCTTCCTTTCAAAATCCATATGTAGCTAACAGCCTTACGACCATCAAGTAGTTCTTCCAAAGTCTACACTTTGTTTTCATATATGGATCCTCTCTCGGATTACATGGCCTCGAGCCATTTATCGGAATCCGGGCCCACCATCGCTTCTCCATAGCTCGTAGGTTCATTGTTGTCTAGCAACATGACTTCCAAGACAGGATTACTGTACCACTCTGAAGTAGTACGTATCCTTGTCACCCTACGAGGTTTGGGAGTGACTTGATCCGAAGTTTCATGATCACTATCATAAGCTTCTACTTCAATTGGTGTAGGTGCCACAGGAACAACTTCCTGTGCCCTGCTACACACTGGTTGAAGTGATGGTTCAATAACCTCATCAAGTCTCCACCATCCTCCCACTCAATTCTTTCGAGAGAAACCTTTCCTCGAAAAAGGACCCGATTCAAGAAACAATCCCTTATTGCTTTCAGATCTGAGATAGGAGGTATACCCAACTGTTTTGGGTGTCCTATGAAGATGCATTTTATCCACTTTGGGTTCGAGCTTATCAATCCTGAAACTTTTTCACATAAGCATCGCAGCCCCAAACATTTAAGAAACGACAACTTAGGTTTCTCTAAACCATAATTCATACGGTGTCATCTCATCGGAATTACGTGGTGCCCTATTTAAAGTGAATGTGGTTGTCTTTAATGCCTAACCCATAAACTATCATGGCAGTTCGATAAGAGACATCATGGTACGCACCATATCCAATAGGGTGCAACTATGATGTTCGGACACACCATCATATTATGGTGTTCCAAGCGGTATTAATTGCGAAACAATTTCCACAATGTCTTAATTGTGTGCCAAAACCCGTAACTCAGATATTCATCTCTATGATCATATCATAGACATTTTATCCTCTTGTCACAATGATCTGCTACTTCACTCTGAAATTACTTGAACCATTCAATAATTCAGACTTGTGTCTCATCAAGTAAATATACTCAACATTTACTCGAATCATCTGTGAAGTAAGAACATAATGATATTCACTGTATGCCTCAGCACTCATTGGACTGCACACATCAAAATGTGTTGCTTCCAACAAGTTGCTATCTTGTTCCATTTTACTGAAACCGAGGCTTTTCAGTCATCTTGCCTATGTGGTATGATTTGCATATCTCAAGTGATCCAAAATCAAGTGAGTCCAAATGATCCATCTGCATGGAGTTTCTTCATGCGTATACACCAATAGACATGGTTCGCATGTCTCAAACTTTTCAAAAATGAGTGAGTCCAAAGATCCATCAACATGGAGCTTCTTCATGCGTTTTAAACCAATATGACTTACATGGCAGTGCCACCAGTAAGTGGTACTATCATTACTATCTTTTGGCATGAAAATGTGTATCACTACGATCGAGATTCAATCAACCATTCAGGTTTAATGCTAATCTTGATGGTAGAGGGAGCGTGCGATGTTTGATTACATCAAACTTGGAAACACTTCCAACATATATCGTCAGCTCACTTTTAGCTAGTCTCCGTTTATTCCGTAGCCTTTTGTTTCGAGTTACTAACACTTAGCAACCGAACCGGTATCTAATACCCTGGTGCTACTAGGAGTACTAGCAAAGTACACATTAACACAATGTATATCCAATATACTTCTATCGACCTTGCCAGCCTTCTTATCTACCAAGTATCTAGGGTAATTCTGCTCTAGTGGTTGTTCCCCTTATTACAGAAGCACTTAGTCTCGGGTTTGGGTTTTACCTTGGGTTTCTTCACTAGAGCAGCAGCTGATTTGCCGTTTCATGAAGTATCCCTTCTTGCCCTTGCCCTTCTTGAAACTAGTGGTTTCACCAACCATCAACAATTGATGCTCCTTCTTGATTTCTACTTTCGCGGTGTCAAACATCGCGAATACCTCAAGGATCATCATATCTATCCCTGATATGTTATAGTTCATCACGAAGCTCTAACAGCTTGGTGGCAATGACTTTGGAGAATTATCTGGAAGATCAACTCCCACTCGATTCAAATGATTGTTGTACTCAGACAATCTGAGCACAAGCTCAACAATTGAGCTTTTCTCCTTAGTTTGCAGGTTAAGAAAGTCATCGGAGGTCTTATACCTCTTGACATGGGCACGAGCCTGAAATCCCAATTTCAGCCCTCAAAACATCTCATATGTTTCGCGATGTTTCAAAAACGTCTTTGGTGCCTCAACTCTAAACCGTTTAACTGAACTATCACGTAGTTATCAAAACGTGTATGTCAGATGTTCGCAACAACCACAGACAACGTTCGAGGTTCAGCACACTGAGCGGTGCATTAAGGACATAAGCCTTCTATGAAGCAATGAGGACAATCCTCAGTTTACGGACCTAGTCCGCATAATTGCTACTATCAACTTTCAACTAATTTTTCTCTAGGAACATATCTAAACAATAGAACTATAGCGTGAGCTACGACATAATTTGCAAAATCCTTTTGACTATGTTCAGGATAATTAAGTTCATCTTATGAACTCCCACTCAGATAGACATCCCTCTAGTCATCTAAGTGATTACATGATCCGAGTCAAACTAGGCCGTGTCCGATCATCACGTGAGACGGACTAGTCATCATCGGTGAACATCTTCATGTTGATCGTATCTTCTATACGACTCATGCTCGACCTTTCGGTCTCTGTGTTCCGAGGCCATGTCTGTACATGCTAGGCTCGTCAAGTTAACCCTAAGTGTTTCGCGTGTGTTCCGAGGCCATGTCTGTACATGCTAGGCTCGTCAACACCCGTTGTATTTGAACGTCTGAATAAAACACCCGATCATCACGTGATGTTTTGAAACAGCGAACTGTCGCAACGGTGCACAGTTAGGGGAGAACACTTCTTGAAATTGTTGTAAGGGATCATCTTATTTACTACCGTCGTTCTAAGCAAATAAGATGTATAAACATGATAAACATCACATGCAATCAAATAGTGACATGATATGGCCATCATCACTTTGCTCCTTTTGATCTCCATCTTCGGGGCTCCATGATCATCATCGTCACCGGCATGACACCATGATCTCCATCATCATGATCTCCATCATCGTGTCTTCATGAAGTTGCCTCGCCAACTATTACTTCTACTACTATGGCTAGCGGTTAGCAATAAAGTAAAGTAATTACATGACGTTTAAGTTGACACGCGGGTCACAAATAAATAAAGACAACTCCTATGGCTCCTGCCGGTTGTCATACTCATCGACATGCAAGTCGTGATTCCTATTACAAGAACATGATCAATCTCATACATCACATATATGATTCATCACATCCTTTTTGGCCATATCACATCACATAGCATACCCTGCAAAAACAAGTTAGACGTCCTCTAATTGTTGTTTGCATGTTTTACGTGGCTGCTATGGGTTTCTAGCAAGAACGTTTCTTACCTACGCATGAACCACAACGTGATATGCCAATTGCTATTTACCCTTCATAAGGACCCTTTTCATCGAATCCGATCCGACTAAAGTGGGAGAGACAGACACCCGCCAGCCACCTTATGCAACTAGTGCATGTTTGTCGGTGGAACCGGTCTCACGTAAGCGTACGTGTAAGGTTGGTCCGGGCCGCTTCATCCCACGATGCCGCTGAATCAAGATAAGACTAGTAACAGCAAGCGTATTGAACAATATCGACGCCCACAACTACTTTGTGTTCTACTCGTGCAAAGAATCTACGCAATAGACCTAGCTCATGATGCCACTGTTAGGGAACGTAGCAGAAATTCAAAAAATTTCCTACGTATCACCAAGATCTATCTATGGAGAGACCAGCAACGAGTAGAAAGGAGAGTGCATCTACATACCCTTGTAGATCGCTAAGCGGAAGCGTTCAAGTGAACGGGGTTGATGGAGTCGTACTCGTCGTGATTCAGATCACCGATGATCCTAGTGCCGAACGGACGGCACCTCCGCGTTCAACACACGTACAGCTCGACGATGTCTCCCACGCCTTGATCCAGCAAGGAGAGAGGGAGAGGTTGAGGAAGACTCCATCCAGCAGCAGCACAACGGCGTGGTGGTGATGGAGGAGCGTGGCAATCCTGCAGGGCTTCACCAAGCACCTACGGGAGAGGAGGAGGTGTCACGGGAGGGAGGGAGGCGCCAAGGGCTCAGGTATGGATGCCCTCCCTCCCCTCCACTATATATAGGGGCAGGGGAGAGGGGGGAGGCGCAGCCTTGCCCCTTCCTCCAAGGAAGGGGTGCGGCTAAGAGGGGGGAGGAGTCCATCCTCCCCAAGGCACCTCGGAGGTGCCTTCCCCTTTTAGGACTCTCCCCTTTTTCCTATATCTTGGCGCATGGGCCTCTAGGGGCTGGTGCCCTTGGCCCATGTAGGCCAAGGCGCACCCCCTACAGCCCATGTGGCCCCCCGGGGCAGGTGGCCCCACCCGGTGGGCCCCCGGGACCCTTCCAGTGGTCCCGGTACAATACCGATGACCCCGAAACTTGTCCCGATGGCCGAAACAGGACTTCCTATATATAAATCTTTACCTCCGGACCATTCCGGAACTCCTCGTGACGTCCGGGATCTCATCCGGGACTCCGAACAACATTCGGTAACCACATACAAACTTCCTTTATAACCCTAGCGTCATCGAACCTTAAGTGTGTAGACCCTACGGGTTCGGGAGACATGTAGTCATGACCGAGATGTTCTTCGGTCAATAACCAACAGCGGGATCTGGATACCCATGTTGGCTCCCACATGTTCCACGATGATCTCATCGGATGAACCACGATGTCAAGGACTCAATCGATCCCGTATACAATTCCCTTTGTCTAGCGGTATGGTACTTGCCCGAGATTCGATCGTCGGTATACCGATACCTTGTTCAATCTCGTTACCGGCAAGTCTCTTTACTCGTTCCGTAACACATCATCCCGTGATCAACCCCTTGGTCACATTGTGCACATTATGATGATGTCCTACCGAGTGGGCCCAGAGATACCTCTCCGTTTACACGGAGTGACAAAATCCCAATCTCGATTCGTGCCAACCCAACAGACACTTTCAGAGATACCCGTAGTGTACCTTTATAGCCACCCAGTTATGTTGTGACGTTTGGCACACCCAAAGCACTCCTACGGCATCCGGGAGTTGCACAATCTCATGGTCTAAGGAAATGATACTTGACATTAGAAAAGCTTTAGCATACGAACTACATGATCTTGTGCTAGGCTTAGGATTGGGTCTTGTCCATCACATCATTCTCCTAATGATGTGATCCCGTTATCAACGACATCCAATGTCCATGGTCAGGAAACCGTAACCATCTATTGATTAACGAGCTAGTCAACTAGAGGCTTACTAGGGACATGGTGTTGTCTATGTATCCACACATGTATCTGAGTTTCCTATCAATACAATTCTAGCATGGATAATAAACGATTGTCATGAACAAGGAAATATAATAATAATCAATTTATTATTGCCTCTAGGGCATATTTCCAACAGAAAGGACCCCGCCTTAGAATGCTCCCTATTGGCAAAGAGAAGATGAGGTGCTAGACGCCTCCACCTCTGAAGGGGACCCCTATCCTCTCACCTGGATCGAAGGGCACCGCACTATTGGCAAGGTGGAGCTACACCCTCAAGAGAAAGCACAGACACGGAACCTGCACATAGGAGAGAGACGCGGTGAATGCAACGACCGCAAGAAGCAAACTTTTGAGGACACAACCCACTGCCCACGTCATGGAGCATGCCAAAGACTCTAGGTTTAGAACAGGAGTGCCCCAAGAAGACACAACAAAGAAAACACATTGACTATGATGAGATCTTTTCTCTGGTTGTGAATATGACATCCATTAGAGTAATCCTTGGCAAGGCAACAAGTTTCAACTTGGAGTTGAGCAAATGGATGTGAAGATGACATTCCTTCATTGTGAATTCGAGGAAGAAATCTACATGGAGCAGACTAAGGGTTTCTTGTGGAAGGCAAAGATGACTATGTGTGCAAGCTGAAAAAAAGTCTTTATGACCTGAAACAAGCAAAGACAATGGTAGATGAAGTTTGAAACTGTCATAGGGGAGCAAGGCTACAAGATGTGTAGCTTGGACCATTTAAACTGTCATAGGGAGCAAAGCTACAAGAAGTGTATCTCAGACCATTTTGTGTTTATTTAGGGGTTCTCGGGCGATGATTTTATCATATTGTTGCTCTATGTTGATGATATCCTAATTGTTGGCAAAAATATCCCTAGTATTGCTAAGTTGAAGGAGTTGAGCAAACGTTTTGCTATGAAAGACTTAGGTACAACAAACAACATTCTCATGATGAGAATTGGGAGAGTAAGAAATTCCAGCAAGGTGTACTTATCTCAAGTGAAGTATATCGAGAAGGCACTTCTCAAGTTCAGGATGGACAATGCAAAAGTTCTGAGTTGTCCATTAGCAGCTCATTTCAAGTTGAGCACCAAGCAGTGTCCTTCCACTAACGAGAATCAAAAGGAAATGTAGAATGTTCCTTATGCTTCAACGGTTGGGAGTTTGATGTATGCTATGGTGTGCACAAGGCCTAACATTTGCTCATGCGGTTAGTACTGTGAGTAGATTTATGTCTAATCAAGGAAGACCTCATTGGGAAGTTGTGAAGTCGATTTTGAGATTTCTGCGGGGAAACACTAATATGAATCTTTGCTTTGGTGGTAGTGAGCTTAAGTTATTTGCCTTTTCAGATAATGACATGGATGAAGATGTTGACAGAAGGAACTTCAGATTACTTGGTTACCTATGCAGCGAGAGTGTGTCATGGAAAATCCGGTTGTAAATGTGTGTGGTATTGAATAGAACTGAAGCAAACTCATTGCAGTAACAAAGGCGAGCAAAGAGTTATTGTGGCTGAAACGATTGGCTTATGAGCTTGGCGTGCCGTCGTAGCTAGCATGCATTCCCCACCGTCACAGCCGAGGCCACCCCGCGATTGCATCGTGCAATGTACCATGTTCCCCGCCGTTGTAGCACCAGGCAGCCGCATTTCCAACACACAACAGTGACCGCCATCATAGCATCCCGACCGCCATGGTGCACTCCGGTAGCCGTCGTCGTATGACCATGGCTGCCACGATTCCAACGCGCGGTGACTGCCATCGTAGCACCCCCGTCGCCGCAGTTCCAGCAAACCGAGGTGTCGGTCGTAGCTTGCCGTCGTGCCGGTTGCAGCATCGGGAGACTTTGGTTCCAGCTTGCCACCGTGCTAGTTCCAGTACCAGGCATGTCCGGCCGCATCATGTCGTTGTGCTGGTTCCAGCACCAGGCCATCACGGTAGTAGCTTCGCCGTTGGCCAATTCCAGCATGATGTGGCGTTAGTTCTGACATATCGCAATGCTTGTTCCAGCATGCTAAAACGCCGGTTCCTGCATTGTCGGGTACCCATTCTAGCACATCAGGCACCGGTTCCAGCACGTCGGATATCCCTGTTCCCAGCATTCTTCGGCGCTGGTTCTAGCAAGTTGGACACGGGCTTGCAGTTTTTGGTGCAGGTTGCCAAGCACCGCGTGCCACCGGTTCCAGCACCAAGCAGCGACATTTCCAACACACAGTGACCGCCATCATAACATCCCGACAGGCGTGGTGCACTCCGGTAGCCGTCGTCGTATGGCCCTAGCCGTGACGATTCCAACACGCGTTGACTGCCATCATAGCACCCCCGTTGTCGCGGTTCTAGCAAACCGTGGTGTCAGTTGTAGCTTGCCGTCGTGTCGGTTGCAGCATCATGAGACTTTGGTTCCAGCATGCCATCGTGTTGGTTCCAGCACCGAGCATCTCCGTCCGCAACATGTCATTGTGCTGGTTCCAGCACCATGCCATCACGGTAGCAACTTCGCCGTTGGCCGATTCTAGCATGATGTGGCGTTAGTTCCAACTTGTCGTGACGCCCGTTTCCAGCATGCTGAAATACCGGTTCCAGCATTGTCGGGCGCCCATTCTAGCACATCAGGCACCAGTTCCAACATGTGGGACATTCTCCAGCATTGGTTCCAGCAAGTTGGACACGAGGTTGCAGTTTTCAGTGCAGGCAGCCAAAGCAACACGTACCACCTGTTCCAGCACGTCGGGTACCCCCACCCCCCGTTCCAGAATTCACGATGCCGATTCTAGTGGGAAACGGGTTTACAGCTTCCGGTGCAGGTTCATGTTGGGCACTAGGGGCGTGTTTGGTTGCCGTAGCCAACAGTAGCTGCATTGCATAGCCTTCTCAACTCAGCCTGGCTATGCAAATGCAGCCTCAAATGCACCATCTACATGTTGTTTGGTTGCCTGCATGCCCTCTTGCCTGCATGGGCAGAATCACACTGCCTGGTGTTTGGATGTCTGCTGTTAGTGGACAAACCCAAGGCATGGTGTTTGGTTGTATGCAACGCCTAGTGTGTGGTAACCTCTTTGGCTAGTTGGTGAGGTTACCAGCACACTTCAGCACAACCATGTAGCACACATCATAAGCAGAGCAGAGTATAAACAGAGGATCAACTACTTAAGGGCATATTGCAGATAAGCAGTACCACACTTCATAATGGTTCTACGCATAAACCATAAACATAAACAGTTCAAAGCAGACTCGATAGTACTTAGGGAGGCCCCAACCCTACTCCTTGGCGGCGAAGGCTTCGTCGTGCTTCCCGCACTTGTTGACGACCTCAATGCAATCGTCGTCAAAGATGATGACCTTGAGGGTGTCGGGAGTGAGGAGCTTGAACGTCACCATGTAGCCGATCTTGATGTGATGAACGGCCGCGTAGGTGGCCCAACCCTGATCCAGGGTCACCCTGCCATTCATCAGCTTCACCGTCACTTTCCAGGAGCAGCTGGTGTTGTTTCTGAGCTTGAACTCCGTCGGCACCACGACGAAGTGCTTGGTGAAGTCCAGGGGCATGGGGATTCACTCAAGCTTCGGTGCAAGGATGACCTTGCAGAAGTGAGTCGGGCCATCCTCCTGATGGTAGTGGCCATAGTTGCAGCGCTTGTTACTAGGGGGCTCCTCCATGCCCTCGTCGTTGCCACCCCCAGGCATCTTCAAGTCTTCCTCGGTGGTGGGCGGCAGCACAACCTCGTCGGGCATTGGGTGAAGGGGCTTCTTGCCCTTGTTGTCAATGGCCGGGAGCACCTCATTGCTCTCCTCGATCTGCACACAATTCATGGAGTTGGGCACAACACAGAGTTCATGGCTTATTGAAGAGCATGTTGTTAAAACGGCATGACTGTCACTCTTCTCCTCCTCTCCATCGCCCCTATATTTACTCACCCTGCCCAACACTACTTACCCACCCCCTCTCCTCTCTCACTGTCAACCTTCCGCCTCCCCATCGCCATGAGCTCTAACTCCAGCTCCAACGCCAACCCCTTCCCTTGGGGTATTGGCTGGAGGGCCTTCTTCCTTGGGTGGTCGGCTGGTGACCACACAAGTTCGAGAACACCATGGAGGTGTGCTCGAACTTCGGCTCCATGCCTGACATGCAGAAGGAATCTAATGCAGTGCTCATGAAGGCCACTGTAGAAGAGCTGAAGACGCTGATTCCTGACCTAGCAAAGGACGCGATGGCAGTTGACATCATTCGTTGGGCCATGAAACAGGCCGTCTCCAACGACGCTAAACAAAGGAAGAAGTGGTGCAAGTACAAGAACTATTGGGCTCCTAATGACTGTCGTGCCGCAGTGTACTGGGAGACGGCTATCGCGTCGTCGGCGGTCATCGGTGGGGAGCCTAAGGAGGAGGAAGAAGCGATGCAGATGCCAGCGAGGGTGCCGGAGCCAGGCCGTCGTACCTGGCAGATCGACCTCGACTCCGCCGAGGACGACGACGACGACCCACCGGCCCGCACGATGATGAAGAAGAAGATGAAGGCCAACGGCTCAACCCACCGCTCCGCACGCCGGTGACGGCCGCCACGGTGAGCCGGTGTCCGTTGTGTACCCCCAATCCCCCTTCTGCATCCGCATCTACCTCTATTCTGATCTTGCATGAACTAGTTTGAAGTACTATGAACTCGTATGAACTGGTATGAACTACCCCTATGCTTATCTACCTCTATTCCCCATACCCCTCCGCCGTGGATCGAATCTATCGCCGAATCGAACGGGAAAGAGTTCTGCATGTCGAACAGATAGAAGTGCTTACCGCCATTGCCGTGGGCCAACTGATGATCCGCTTGCCGGTGATGGAGTCCGGTGGTCTTCTTGCTCTGCTCCGATCCGCCGCCGCCGGTGAGAGTTGGGAGAGTGGGGAGAGGGAGCGGTAAGGGGCGGTGAGGCTAATATTTGCCGGCGCTTCGAGAAGCAACGCGGCTTCTCGAGTTTGGTCACGTGCATGCAGCTGCCGCCGCCCACGTGCACCGCTCGGGCCTAGCCCTAGAGAAACTGTCGATTCGTGCGTTCCCAGGGAGCCAGGCCTAGGAGTGCTTTAAGGTTCATACCATGCGGGCCGAACAGTGAAAGCAGGCAACCAATCGGCCCGTTTCTGTCCCGCGCGAGCCAGGCCAGGCCTCATGCAGGCTACCAAACACGTCCTAGGTTGTAGCTTCTCTCCCTGCCGGTGGTAGCTCACCGTGCGGGCGGTCGCAGCGTCGTGCACCACCAGTCGCAACTCTCCCAATGCGGTTGGTTGCTGCACCCCGTCGGGTCGTGGTGTTGGCATTTGTTGCTCGTAGCACCACCCCGGATGCAATTCAGGACACCGCCTCTTGCCATCGCCGCCACAACTGTGATGGGGAGGAGCTGGTAGGAGCACTTGAACTCGGCTTGCAGTAGCCCTCTAAATACCTTGCAACGGGGACGAGTGCCTCCCGCGCCAGGCGGCACGTGATGAAGCTACGTACCTAGGGTAGGGGCATGGACCTGTCCAAACTAACCTACCCAAGGACATCTCCAAAAGAAATCATCTTTCAATCGACTTGGACGTGTTCCACTCGACAGACTCGAAGATACTCGATCAAGAAGCAACCACTCGACCAAGACTAAGCCACTCGACAGTCAGAGACCTAAAGGCACTCCGCATGCTAACGGTCGGTTATTAAGTAGCTTTTATGGTCATCATAGCACTTTATTACTAGCGTTACCAGTAACGCCCTGCCTTAATGTACGTTGAACCCTTTGTAACGTGGGCTGGCTGGGGTCCTGGCGCACTCTATATAAGCCACCCCCTCCTCCGAGACAAGGGTTCGCACCCCTGTAATTCATACACGCATAATCCAGTTGACCGCCTCCGGGCTTCGAGACGTAGGGCTATTACTTCCTCCGAGAAGGGCCTGAACTCGTAAACCTTACGTGCTTACAACTTCTCCATAGCTAAGATCTTGCCTCTCCATACTTACCCCCTACACTACTGTCAGACTTAGAACCACGACAGTTGGCGCCCACCGTGGGGAAGGTGTTTTAGCGTTTTGTTGGAGGAGTTGCGATCTTTTTCCGACCCGAATCATCATGGTTTTTGGCGGAGTTTTGGTGGAGGGCCGCGAGATCCGTCTCGGCGCGCTCACGTTCATTGCCGACGACTCCGCTTGGCTTCAGGAGGCTCCGCTCGACATGGACGCACTCCCTGTCCGTGGGGCAACGCACTTTAGCGCGTGCGTCCGCGGCGTTCTCCTGCGGCAACCGTCGACCCCTTACCGGTCGGCTCCTGTGTTGTCCTCCCTCCCTGTTTCCCGCCGGCGCAAGCGCTTTGGTCGGTCGAGACTTCAGCGGTGGGTGAGACACACGGTGGCACGCCAGTCGGCCACCCCTCAAGTCGCGGCGATCGAGCCCGACGAATCCCTCTACGTCCTGTTCGACCTGTCGACTGGCTCCGCAGAGATCGCATCCGAGTGTGATAGCAGCGATCCGACGGCAGAGGTTCTGATGGTCGATGGACCACCCAGTCCTCCCGGTTTTCCCCGCACCGACGGAGGCGCGGGTGGAGGCGACCCGTCGCGTCCCCATGAGGAATATCTTCCCGAGCCTCTCACGTTGCTGCAGAGAGAAGAACTTCGCCACCGGAACATGGATGCACTGCACACTCCTATCGTTGGAGAAACCCCCGAGGCTCGTGCCTTGGAGGACGCGCGCCTGGCAAACTTGGTCGAGCGCACTCGGCTGGAGAACCTCTAGCGAGCACTCGACGAGCGTGCGCGACAACGGGTTCCCGAATCCAGTCGACGTTAGCTCTTCCTGCCCCCGCAGGTATATCGAACTCTGATTCAAAATTTAGCAGCTGCAGCCCGTATAGCAGAGTCGATTCAGCCTTCCCAGTCGGAGGCTGGCAGAGGCTTGCTGCAGATCAGAGCGTTACTCCGGGCAGTAGGAGACCAGAATTCCACTGTTTCTCAGTCACGGAACAGGATTCACAGCAGATCCGTTGCCGCGGACACAGTCCAGTCGGCTCATCGCCCAAGATCGCCCCCGAGGCATGAGGGACGTGGGGACCGGCGTAATCAGTATGGGAACCGTGAGCAATAGGATCACCGATTCGATCGTGATGATCGACGTCGAGTACCCACCCCTCCCCCGAGGAGCGGGTCGTATGCGCCTCGACAACAAGATGACAGGCGTCCTCGTAGTGTTGGGCGAAGGATTCCAGTCGACTCCAGGGAGCCAGGCTTTGATGCGAGATCCATTCTCGTTCAAGGTTTGGTCGACAGGAACAGAGCTCACCGGGAAGGTCACGACAGAGATGCTCCTGCCAGCAGCAGAGCACATGTTTCGGGGCCAGAGTGCTTTAGTAGAGCCATCAGGGCCGCTGTGATTCCTCCCAACTTCAGGTTGGCGACTGGAGTCAGCAAGTTCACTGGCGAGTCCAAGCCCGATACTTGGCTTGAAGACTACCGAGTGGCCGTCCAGATTGGCGATGGCAATGATGAAGTGGCCATGAAGCACCTACCTCTCATGTTGGAGGGCTTGGCTAGAGCATGGCTGAACCAGTTAGCACCCAGCAGCATTTACACTTGGGAAGATCTCGCCCGAGTGTTTGTCACCACATTTGAAGGAACATGCAAGCGACCGGCAGGGCTGACGGAACTGCGGTCTTGCATGCAGAAGCTGAATGAAACCTTGAGGGATTACATCCAGAGATGGATCACGTTGCATGTAACGCCCTCGATGCGGTTATATCTCCCACGTGTCGAAGCACGACTTAGAGGCATAACCGCATTGAAAGCAATGTCGCAAGTGAGGTAATCTTCGCAAACAACCCATGTAATACAATAAGGGAAAAGAGATACATAGTTGGCTTACAATCGCCACTTCACACAAATACAGGAATAAAGCATTACATCAACCAGATACAATCAAGGTCCGACTACGGAACCAAAATAAAAGAAGAACCCCAAATGCGACAAAGGCCCCCGATCGACCCCAACTGGGCTCCACTACTGATCAACTAGAACGAAACAACACAAAGGACAAGATCTTCATCAAGCTCCTCCTGAGCTTGGTTGCGTCATCTGCACAGACTCATCGGCACCTGCAAGTTGGTTTTGGAAGTATCTGTGAGCCACAGGGACTCAGCAATCTCGCACCCTCGCGATCAAGACTATTTAAGCTTATGGGTAAGGTAAAGGTATGAGGTGGAGCTGCAGCAAGCGACTAGCATATATGGTGACTAACATACGCAAATGAGAGCGAGAAGAGAAGGCAAAGCACGGTCGAGAAATTTATGATCAAGAAGTGATCCTATAGCAACCTACGTCAAGCATAACTCCAACAACCGTGTTCACTTCCCGGACCCCGCCGGAAAGAGACCATCACGGTTACACACGCGGTTGATTCATTTTAATTAAGGTCAACTTCAGGTTTTCTACAACCGGACATTAACAAATTCCCATCTGCCCATAACCGCGGGCACGGCTTTCGAAAGTTCAAATCCCTGCAGGGGTGTCCCAACTTAGCCTATGACAAACTCTCACGGTCAACGAAGGAATAGACCTCCTCCCGAGACATTCCGATCAGACTCGGTATCCCGGTACAACAAGACATTTTGACAGGGTAAAACTAAACCAGCAACACCACCCAGATGTGCCGACAAATCCCGATAGGAGCTGCACATATCTCGTTCTCAGGGCACACCGGATGAGCAAGACGTCGGGTAAGCCAGCCCAGAGTTGCCCCTAGTAGCCTCGGACATTGCTCAGTTGGACCAACACTCAGAGGAGCACTGGCCCGGGGAGGTAAAATAATGATGACCCTTGAGCGCGCGACCCCCAAGGGAAAAAAAGGCTAGGTGGCAAATGGTAAAACCAATGTTGGGCATTGCTGGAAAAGCTTTACTTAAGGCGAACTGTCAAGGGGTTCCCATAATAGCCCAACCGCGTAAGGAACGCAAAATCCGGGAACATAACACCGATATGACGGAATCTAGGGCGGCAAGAGTGGAACAAAACACCAGGCATAAGGCCGAGCCTTCCACCCTTTACCAAGTATATAGATGCATTAAATAAATAAGATATATAGTGATATCCCAACAAGTAAGCATGTTCCAACAAGGAACGGTATCTCCATGTTCCAACAAGGAACAAACTTCAATCTTCACCTGCAACTAACAACACTATAAGAGGGGCTGAGCAAAGCGGTAACGTAGCCAATCAACGGTTTGCTAGGACAAGGTGGGTTAGAGGCTTGTTTCAACAAACTGGGAGGCATGACAAGCAAGTGGTAGGTATCATAGCATGGGCATAGCAAAAGAGCGAGCATCTAGCATAGCAAAGATAGTAGTGATTTCGAGGGTATGATCATCTTGCCTGAAAACCCGCAAGGAAGAAGAACGAGTCCATGAAGAAGACAAACGGAACATAGACGAACGGGTCCTCACAACGCGACGTTATCGGAACCAACCCGAAGAAGCAAACACCGGAAAAGAAGCACACAACATAGTAAACAACCATCACATAAGCATGGCACGATGCGCAAACAAGTATGATGCATGTCCGGTTTAAAGATTCATGGCATGGCAAAGTGCAACAAACAATGCTACAAATTAAGTGGAGCTCGATATGCAACGAGTTGCATATTGACGAAACACCACATTCAAGTTATTTAGTTCACTCTTGATTATGTACCCAACAATATTAAATGTTATTAAACATGGCAAGAGGTGAAGCATAAGTAAACTAACTATTTAGGCAAGTTTAAATGAGGCCGGAAATAACAAACAACATTTCCGGAAAATCCCCATATGCATATAGCAATTTGGTGCAACAACAATTTTTTTAACATTTAAATGTTATTATCATGATGCGAATGACATGAGCAAGTTTTATGCCATTTTTATTAAAACTTGACAAGAGCATTATTATGAAGCATTTGACATCATGGTGGAAAGGAAAAGGGTGCCACGACGACGAATCCGAAAATGATGCCACGACAACATATCGGTTCTACGGTAGCCCACGGGGATACCGGTGCAAAAGGAAGTGACGGGAGCGTGTCATGCAAGGATGGTGGGGTGCTCCCGATTACGGGGTTCCCACATGTCAGTGGCAAGGTAAAAGAGGAACGCGCAAGGAACAACTCGGACATGGTGCAAACACGGGCATCTCATACTACACACATTCGTTCTCGGAAGGTCGTCTCGGGGTTATACCTTCGAAGCGTGCATTTTTTAAGCGGATCAAGTTCGTAGAGGGAAGTAGACGTTCTCACGATGTAGTGGAAGTAGTGGTACACGGCGATGGTAGAGGTACTCGTTGATAGCCGTACACGTTCGGAGAGGAACTTGGCGTTTCCATGTTCTTTGGAGTCATTGTGTAGCCGTTTGTGTCGTAGTCGGACTTGACGAAAAACACACCGGCTGTAGTGGTACACGGCTCGTAGATGTTCGGATCACCGGAAGAGGTACTTGACGTCCACGAAAATTAACAGTGGAGGCCACGGGTCTCAGGTCTCGGGTCTTGGTCCTGAACTTGAGGAGGTCGACGGTCGAAGTGGCCCACGTGAGCACTCACGCACGGGCAAGCGAGCGGGTGCTGATGCTCAGGCGACGAGCAGGGAAAACAGAGGCCGGCGGCAGGGACTTGCAGCGAAGCGAGATACACCGGAGATGAAGAGGGCGTCCACGAGACGAACGGATCCGGCAGATGGGCGTCCAACCCGGCTGGTGGCAGGACGAGGGAGTAGAGCAGGAGGCAGCGGGGCTTGACGGAGGGAGCTTGCGAGGGGCCATGGCGAGGAGGCAGAGCTCGCGGCAGGAGGTGAAGAAGACGGTGCGGCAGCGGGGCAAGGAACGCAGGGGCCATGGGGCGGCTCGCGGAAGCACCGATGGTCGAGGACGGCAAAGCAGAGGAGGCCGACGAGGGGATTGGGCGTCGGGTCGACCTCCTGTGGTGGCGGAGCTAGGGCTCACCGGATCAGGGGGGCCGTGGCTCCATGGGGCGGCGCTCGGGGTAGGAGCCGCGGACACAGGGACTTGGCGCGGCGGCTCCTCAACGCAGGAAGCAGCGGCGATGGTGGCCCGCGGCGGCGAGGGCGCATGGCGGCGGGGAGGATCGAGGAGAGCTGCTGTTGCGAGCGAGAAAGAGAGATCGAGGGAGATGGGATCGGGCAGAGGGAAAAAAACGACAGCAGGGAGGCGGCGCTGCGGGAGGGAGATGGGGAGTGGATCGATCGGATGGATTGCTAGGGTTTGGAGAGGGGCTTTGGTGGGCCTGGGAGGCCGGCCCAGCTGCGGGGAAGGATGGTCAAAAGGGCTGGATCGATTGGGCTTTGCTAGACTCCTCACTGCTGCTTTCTTTTCTTTTCTATTTCTTCAAACAGAAATACAAAAAGAAAGAGCAGGGGAAAAAGGATAGGAGCTAGAGAAATATAAAAATGTACTCATGATCCTGAAAATGTGCTCTATTTAACAAAATTGGTTTGGAGATTTTTAAAGGAAGTAAAATAATTCAAGTTTGAATTCAATTCAAACTTGAACCATTTTAAACCCTAACCAAAACAATTCCAAATATGATGAAATTTGATAGAGAGGTTGAAGGCATGGTCTATAGGAAAAGAATGAACATTAATTAAGAAGGGGAAAGTGGCACTTGCAGAAGAAAGAACTAGAAGGAAAAGAAAAGGAGATGATGCATGGGACAAAGGCATTGGGATATTTTGCAAGTGTGTTTGTGGTAATTCCAAATTGATGGAATATTTATAATAGCTCCCCAAATATTAGGAGGATATGTTATAAAGAGAATCACCATGTGAATTCCCTCGATTTAAATGGACCGAAGATCCAAGCGATTTATTTAGTTGAGTTGCAAAAGATTTATGAGATGATGGCATGATGACATGATGCAATGCATGACACGCAAGCAATGACAACGCAACAACAGCAATAACAAGAAGACACGTGGCACATCGGTCTCGGGGCGCTACATTGCATCACACGGTAGAGAATGTGCCTGACCACCAAGCAGTCTGTGCCTTCAAAGAAGGCGTCAAGTACAGAGAACTGAATCTGAAATTCGGTCGGACCGGAGATATGTCTCTGAACCAAATGATGGAGATTGCCACCAAGTACGCTAATGGTGAAGATGAGGATCGACTCAGGAGTGGCAAGCTCAAATCAGTCGCCCAAGAAACCGGAGGAAATCCCAATTGGAAACAGAAGCGGAAAGCCGAGCCAGCTACTCCTGGGGAAGCCTTAGCTGTAACCCAAGGAAAGTTTAAAGGGAAACCTAAAGGACCCTGGAACCCCAAGAAAGTTAAAGACCGGGACGGAAATGATGTGTTGGATTTGCCATGTCTCGTCCACACCAAGAAAGATGAAGAGGGTAATTTCATTTACCCGAAACATACCACTCGACAGTGTCAACTCTTGATCTAGCAGTTCCAGGGCAAGCAGCCCAAAGATAAGGAAAAGGAGTCGGACAAAGTTGAAGACAAGGAAGATAGTGATGACGGATACCCTTAGGTCAATTCCACTCTGATGATTTTTGCTGATGTTGAAAGCAAAAGTCAACTGAAAGTTATCAACCGAGAGGCGAATATGGTCGCTCCGGTGACACCTAGTTATCTGAAGTGGTCTCAGACTGCCATAACATTCGACCGATCCGATCACCCAACGCACATCGCCACCCCTGGGAGCCAAGCCCTTTGGTGGTCGACCCAGTTGTTGAAGGCACTCGACTGACCAAAGTCTTGATGGATGGCGGCAGTGGTTTGAACATACTATATGCTGAGACATTGAAGGGGATGGGCATTCTGATGTCCAGACTCAGTGCCAGCAACATAAGTTTCCATGGAGTCATTCCTGGGAAGAAGGCTGAATCACTCAGCCAGATTGCTCTTGATGTGGTTTTCGGTGATTCTAAGAATTACCGCAAAGAAAAGTTGACATTTGAAGTTGTAGACTTCCAGAGTGCCTACCACGCTATTTTGGGCAGGCCGACTTATGCACGCTTCATGGCACGACCATGTTATGTGTATCTCAAATTGAAGATGCCTGGCCCCAAAGGTGTGATCACTATTACGGGCAATCGGAAGAAAGCGGAAGAATGTTTTAAGAAAGGTTCGAAGATCGCCGATGCTCAGATGACAGTGGTGGAGTTGCAGGAATACCAGAAGACTGCAGACCCGAGTGATTTGTTGCGAGCCAAGAAGCCCACTACAGAATCAGCTTTTCAGTCGACTGGCGATACGAAGGCAGCTCACATCCACCCGACCGACCCCAGCGCTGCTCCAACTCATATCTCGACAACACTCGACTCCAAATAGGAAGAAGCGCTCATCCAGTTCCTCCGTGAGAACTGGGACATTTTCGCATGGAAGCCTTCTGACATGCCAGGTGTTCCCAGGGAGCTAGCTGAGCACCGCCTAAGAGTCGACTCAAAAGTAAAACGTGTCAAGGAACATCTCCGACGGTCCGCCGTCCAGAAGAGAAAGGCCATTGGCGAGGAGGTGGCTCGGCTCTTAGCAGCGGAGTTCATCCGAGAAATCTACCACTCCGAGTGGCTCGCCAACGTTGTTATGGTCCCCAAGAAGGACAAGTCACTTCGCATGTGCATTGACTTTAAACATATCAATCGGGCCTGCCCGAAAGATCATTTTCCTCTCCCCTGCATCGACCAGATAGTTGACTCGACTGCGGGATGTGAGAGACTGTCTTTCTTAGACGCCTATTCCGGGTACCATCAGATCCGTCTGTATGGACCTGACGAGATCAAAACAGCTTTCATCACTCCATTCGGGTGCTTCTGTTATGTTACCATGCCGTTCGGCCTCAAGAATGCCGGAGCCACATTCATGAGGATGATTCAGAAGTGTTTGCTCACTCAAATCAGTCGGAATGTGGAAGTATACATGGATGATATTGTGGTCAAGTCACGGAAGGGTTCCGACCTGCTGACTGACCTTGCTGAAACCTTTGCCAACCTCGGGAGGTATGATATCAAGCTTAATCCATCAAAGTACACATTCGGAGTTCCTGGCGGAAAATTACTCGGTTTTCTCGTTTCCGAACGGGGAATCGACGCCAATCCAGAAAAAGTCGGTACTATACTCCGAATGAAAAGTCCTCTGCGAGTGCATGACGTCCAGAAGCTTATTGGTTGCTTGGCCGCCCTAAGTCGATTCATATCTCGTCTCGGTGAAAAGGCATTGCCTCTTTACCGATTGATGAAGAAGTCTGACAAGTTCGAGTGGACTCCTGAAGCTGATGCAGCGTTTGCAGAGCTCAAAGCTCTGCTCTCCACCCAGTCGGTGCTTGCTGCCCCAATCAGCAAGGAGCCTTTGCTGCTTTACATTGCAGCCACAGGACAAGTCGTCAGTACGGTACTTACGGTCGAGCGGGAAGAAGAAGGAAAAGCCTTCAAAGTTCAGCGCCCAGTATATTATATTTCTGAAGTCTTGACCCCATCGAAGCAAAGATATCCTCATTATCAGAAGCTTGTATATGGGATTTATATGACCACAAAGAAAGTTGCTCACTACTTCTCCGATCATTCCATTACAGTCGTCAGCGACGCTCCATTGTCAGAGATCCTGCATAACAGGGATGCAACTGGTCGAGTGGCAAAATGGGCGATTGAACTCCTTCCTCTAGATATCAAGTTTGAGGCAAAGAAAGCTATCAAGTCCCAGGCAATCGCAGATTTCGTCGCCGAGTGGATTGAACAGCAACTGCCGACTCAGGTTCACTCGGAGCATTGGACCATCTTCTTCGACGGCTCCAAGATGCTGAATGGTTCCGGTGCCGGAGTGGTGTTGGTCTCCCCCAGAGGAGGTAAACTCAGATATGTTCTTCAAATCCACTTTGATTCCTCCAATAACGAGGCAGAATACGAAGCACTTTTATATGGGTTGCGCATGGCCATTTCACTCAGCGTCCGTCGCCTCATGGTCTATGGCGACTCAGATTTGGTGGTTAATCAGGTGATGAAGGAATGGGACGTCAGAAGTCCATCCATGACTGGTTATTGCAATGCAGTGAGAAAGCTGGAGAAGAAATTCAAGGGGTTAGAGCTTCATCACATACCCCGACTAAAAAATCAAGCAGCTGATGATCTGGCAAAAATAGGTTCCAAAAGAGAAGCCATTCCCAGCAATGTGTTTTTGGAACACATCCACACACCATCAGTTCAGGAGGATCCCTTCACTGAAGAGGCCCCGCAACCAAAAAGTTCCACGGATCTCATGGCCCTTCGCTGTTTGGGGGCTGGACATGGTTGGACCACTGAGAACGGGCAGGAGCGGCTTCACTCATGTGCTGGTAGCAGTTGACAAGTTCACCAAATGGATTGAAGCCAAGCCTATCAAGAATCTTGATGCTTGCACTGCTATCAGTTTCATCAGAGAGTTGATATTCAGATATGGAGTTCCGCACAGCATCATCACTGACAATGGGTCAAACTTCGATTCCGACAAATTCAGGGCCTTTTGCGCCTCTCAGGGCACTCGGGTCGACTATGCTTCGGTCGCTCACCCCCAGTCGAATGGGCAAGCAGAAAGGGAAAACGACCTAATTCTCAAAGGACTGAAACCCTGATTGATGCGCGGTCTCAAGCACGCAGCAGGTGCATGGGTCGACGAGCTTCCATCAGTCCTTTGGGGATTGAGGACAACCCCGAACCGATCGACCAGAAGAACACCATTCTTTCTGGTCTACAGAGCCGAGGCAGTCTTGCCAAGTGACCTGCTTCACAACGCTCCCCGAGTCGAGCTCTACTCTGAAGATGAAGCAGAACAAGCCCGGCAGGACGCAGTCGACCTCCTGGAAGAAGAAAGAGAAATGGCCATTATCCGATCGACCATCTATCAGTAAGACTTGCGTCGATTCCATGCCAGAAAAGTGAAGAGTCGAGCCTTCCAAGAAGGAGACTTAGTCCTCCGAGTGGATCAGCAGAAACCACACAAACTCGCTCCTACTTGGGAAGGCCCCTTCATAGTCACCAGAGTCCTCCACAATGGAGCATACCACCTCTACAATGTCGATCGCCAGATTGATGAGCCGCGAGCCTGGAATGCGGAGCTCCTCCGCCCCTTTTATACTTGAATTCTCACTCGGATGAGATGTAATAAGAAAAAACTCTTGTAGTTTATTTATCAAAGACAAGAGCGTTATAATTTTCCCAGTGATTATTACTATTTTTGTTTGCGTGAGAAATTCCCCAGTGGGTGGCTTAGCTGCGAATCCGCTTCGCCTAAGTTTGTAAAAATAATTTCCTACCGAGTGGCGAGCCAGCCTCCCACTCGGGGGCTTAGCTGCGAATCTGTTTCGCCTAAGTATTTAAAAAATCCTACCGAGTGGAGAGCAACCCTCCCACTCGGGGACTTAGCTGCAGTCCAGTACTCGCCTAAGTTCTCTCACTTAGAGACTTAGCTGCAGTCCGGCACTCGCCTAAGTTTGAAAAAATCCTATCGAGTGGAGAGCAACCCTCCCACTCGGGGGCTTAGTTGCAGTCCAGTGCTCGCCTAAGTTCTCTCACTTAGAGAGTTAGCTGCAGTCCGGCACTCGCCTAAGTTTGAAAAAATCCTACCGAGTGGAGAGCAATCCTCCCACTCGGGGGCTTAGCTGCAGTCCAGTACTCGCCTAAGTTCTCTCACTTGGAGACTTAGCTGCAGTCCGGCACTCGCCTAAGTTTGAAAAAATCCTACCGAGTGGAGAGCAACCCTCTCACTCAGGGGCTTAGCTGCAGTCCAGTACTCGCTAATTTCTCTCACTTAGAGACTTAGCTGCAGTCTGGCACTCGCCTAAGTTTGAAAAAATCCTACCGAGTGGAGAGAAATCCTCCCACTCGGGGGCTTAGCTGCAGTCCAGTACTCGCCTAAGTTCTCTCACTTGGAGACTTAGCTGCAGTCCGGCACTCGCCTAAGTATTTAAAAATCCTACCGAGTGGAGAGCAATCCTCCCACTTGGGGGCTTAGCTGCAGTCCAGTACTCGCCTAAGTTCTCTCACTTGAAGACTTAGCTGCAGTCAGGCACTCGCCTAAGTTTGAAAAAATCCTACCGAGTGGAGAGCAGTCCTCCCACTCGGGGGCTTAGCCGCAGTCCAGTACTCGCCTAAATTCTCCCACTTGAGGACTTAGCTGCAGTCAGGCACTCGCCTAAGTTTGAAAAAATCCTACCGAGTGGAGAGCAGCCCTCCCACTCGGGGGCTTAGCTGCAGTCCAGTACTCGCCTAAGTTCTATCACTTGAGGACTTAGCTGTAGTCAGGCACTCGCCTAAGTTTGAAAAAATCCTATCGAGTGGAGAGCAGTCCTCCCATTCGGGGGCTTAGCTGCAGTCCAGTACTTGCCTAAGTTCTCTCACTTGAGGACTTAGCTGCAGTCAGGCACTCGCTTAAGTACAAAACACATCCCACTCTGCAGTAACAAGGTGCAGGTCGACGGCCACCTCCTCCTTGGAGAGCTTCGCCACAAATACAACGTGCACTCCATCCTGCTCTGCAGTAACAAGGTGCAGGTCGAAGGCCACCTCCTCCTTGGGGAGCTTCGCCACAAATACAACGTGCACTCCATCCTGCTCCGCAGTAACAAGGTCGATTGCCACCTCCTCCTTGGGGAGCTTCGCCACCAATACAACAAGCGCTCCATCACCGATCCGCAAGGACGACGAGGTGCAGGTCGATTGCTACCTTCTCCTTCGGAGCTACGCCACAAATACAAAAAAGTTGTCTTGAATGAAGAACTATTTCCACTCGACGGGGATTCATAAAGATATTCAACGATAAACCAAGTTCAGATAAATCCTAAAGGTTTCGGACCACAGATCAAAGTGCTCAGGCATTCAGCCCGAAAGAGTTTAACAGTTACAAAAACCACTCGGCATTCCGAGGCAAATTTAAGGTGAGGCAGAAAAGTTTGTTCACTCCGCAGGAGGAGGGCTGGCAGGCTCGACGAACTCATCCAGGTCGATGCCGTCGGTGATCCGAGTGGCTGCAGTGATGAAAGTCTCCATAAAAGTTCGGAAGTCATGCTTCTGGGTGTTGGCAACCTTGATTGCTGCCAGTTTGTCTTGTCACACCTCCTTGCAGTGGACACGAACCAAAGACAGAGCCACATCAGCACCACACCGAGCAGAAGACTTCTTCCACTCCTGCACTCGGTCAGGGATTTTGTTAAGACGAGTCATCAGGGACTCAAGATCATTTTGGAGCGCGGCCTCTGGCCAAAGTGACGGGTCAATCCGTGACATGGCGACCTTCAGTCGAGCCAAGTAGTCCACGAGACCGTCGATGCGGGATTCCAGTCGGAGCAGATTCATGGCAGTTTCATCTTTCACGGGAGAATTGATTGGATCCAAACCAGGTTCGATACGCCTAGTCTCCTCCTTGAAGTTATGGCAAAATTCTGCATCACGATCCAAGAATAATTCAATTTACATATGCCGAGTCGACACAAAAAAAATCAGTCGAAACAAAATGTGCACCTTCAAGCTTGATGAACAACTTCTTGGCAAGGCTCCTCAGATAGCTCTCCAGATCGTCCCTCCTGCGAGTGATGCCTTCCATCTTCTCGCCCAGGTTGAGGTTCTCCTTCTTCCAGCGCGAGCACTCCTTGTTGGCTTCGTTCAGAGCAGATTTCAGCCTGGTATTCTCTTCTTCCAACTGGCCGACCGAAGCTAGCTTCTGTTCAGCCAGAGCGGTTGTGTCGTCAGCTTCCTTGTGAGCAGCAGCCAAATCCTGATCCTTCTTCGTCAGAGCTTCTCTCAGTTTTTTTGCGAAGAAACAATGCTTGGTTCAGAAAGAGTGGAAGGGTACTCAAGCCTAAGACAGACCAGTCGACAAACTCGTCTTACCAGTGGCGCCGTCCTTGACTTTTTGCAGTTTTGTCTTGGCCAGCTCCAAGTCAAGGTTCAGTTGGATCTGCTGTCTCTCCAAGTCAGCAAAGCGAGCTCCAAGATCACAAGATTTCTGAAATCAAAGAGGAGAACTTATTTTACAGTAAAAAACGACAAGGACAATAAGTACTAAGACTACGGTCGACTGCCCGCAGTCCACCATAGTCTCGAGGACTACACCCAGTGGGTGCACTTTGCGTGCCCCCACTGGTTCTGATCCCACTCGACCGGCCCGTCAGAGTCGAGTGCAGGGAGTAAAAAAAGGGGGGGAGAAAATAGAACTCAGACCACAGTCGACTGCCAGCAGTCGACCGTGGTCTCGGGGACTACACCCAGTGGGTGCACTTGACATGCCCCCACTGGTTCTGATCCCACTCGACCAGACCGAGTGGAAGAGACAAACTACAAAGACTACAGTCGACTGCCGGCAGTCCATCGTAGTCTCGGGGACTACACCCAGTGGGTGCACTCAGCGTGCCCCTACTAGTTCAAAAATTCAATCGACACACCCAGTGGGTGTACAGATGCAAAGATTTTCAGAAAGAGTCTTCAGGTAGCATGTCCTAACAGAACAAGCAGCGGCCAACTAACCTGGACGTTGCTCTGGAGAGCCGAGCTGGCATCGTAGGCGGCCTGGCTGGCATCCCGCACCGTCTTCATCTGCTCCATCATAATGCCCGCCTGGCGTATGGCTTCCTTGGCAGCATTCACTTCGTCCTCTGGGACATGATGGGTCGCAAAAACCGAAGGCGGGTCGACAGGGACCTGATCAGTCGATGAAGAAGGCAAGGCACTCGACAAGGGCACGACGAAGGTAACAGAACCCCGATTGGCATCACCAGCGTCCTGAACGACTGGCTCCGTCCTCAACGTCGATTGTGGCACCTCGCTTGCAGGAACTTGCCTATTTCTCCTCGTTAAAGGCCTCTCGGGCTCTTCATCATCATCAGGGAGGTCAATAACGTTAGGGGCTGTTCAAAGTTCAATCGACAAAATCACATCACCCAATGGTACACATTGCAGTTGAATCGACCAAAATAAAGATAGAATGGCAGAAATCATACCCAGATTAGAAGTGACCGCATCCTCCATCACCTCATCATCGTCCCTGTAAGCTGAGGTCCCGGAAGTAGCAGCGCTGCCAGTTCCCAAGTCCATCCGGTTAAAACGAGAAAAACAAGCAGCATAGGGCGTCGAGTGAAGATAAAAAGAGAACTCACGCAGAAGCGACGGGGATGTCAATCTTAATCTTCGGCAACGCCTTCCGAAGCTTCGGCTCTGTGACTTTGGGATTCTTTGGCGCTTTCTCAGTCGGAGTTGGCGAAGAGGTCCGAGGACGCTTTGAAGACTGACCAGCTTGAGCAATCGCCTTTTCACGAGCGCTCAGCCGTTCTTGGTCAAGTTTGGACCGCCTCTCCCTGCGAGGAGGCGACTCGACTTCTTCTTCGTCACTCGGGTCATCGCTTTCTTCGTCCCCTCCACCGCTAGACTCCCACTCGCCACTGTCGCCGCCGCTCGCCTCTCCTTCCGGGTCCTGCTCCTGTTCTCCGTTGGGCATTGAATACATTTCAATAATGGCCTAAAAGAAAGCAGGGAGAACAAAGTGAGTCGACTCAGCATAGGTAGCCGCGCGAGTGGATTCAGATTACAAACAAAAACTCAGAATCGGACCTTCTCTGGTACATGAGACTGGTCAAATGGAGGAACTCTCCTGGCTCCCCTGGGGTTGTCCTTGTTTCTGGTCATGCCCGACAGCCACTTCTCCAGTGTGTCATCATCGACCTCCTCCGGGTGAATCCGAGTGGAGTCTTCAAGACCCGAATACATCCACATCGGATGGTCTCGAGCTTGAAGAGGCTGGATGCGCCGCTGAAGGAAGACCTCCAGGAGATCCATGCCAGTGACCCCGTCACGGATAAGCTGGACCACTCGCTCAACCAGCATCCTCACCTGCGCTTTCTCCTCCGGGAGCACCTTCAAAGGGGATGGTTTCCTCACTTGGTCCATGGTAAAGGGAGGGAGGCCAGTCGACTGCCCTGGCATCGACTGGTCTTTACAGTAAAACCAGGTCGACTGCCATCCGCGAACTGAGTCGGGAAGAATCATGGCCGGAAAGGAGCTTTTCCCTCTCATCTGGATACCAAGACCCCCACACATCTGGATCACTTGAGTCCTCTCGTCACTCGGATTAGCCTTTTTCACTGTCTGGGAGCGACAAGTGAAAATATGCTTGAAAAGACCCCAGTGAGGCCGGCAACCCAGGAAATTCTCACACAAAGAAATGAAAGCGGCGAGATAAACGATTGTGTTGGGAGTAAAATGGTGGAGTTGTGCCCCAAAGAAGTTCAGAAATCCTCGAAAGAAAGGGTGAGGAGGCAAGGAAAATCCACGGTCGACGTGGGTGGCAAGAAGAACGCGCTCACCCTCCCGGGGTTGCGGCTCGGATTCCTTCCCCGGAAGCCGCGTCGAGTCATAGGGGATCAGCCCTCCTTCGGCCAGGTCGTCGAGGTCTTCTTGGGTGAGCTTCGAGTGGATCCAGTCACCCTGGATCCAGCCCTTTGGCAGGCCGGTTCGCGAGGAGGATCCGCCCCGACTGGTCGCCTTCCCCTCCGACCTCGCCGTCGCCTTCTTTGCCCGCTCCAGAGCCGTCATCTTCTCCTTCCCCATCGTCGCCGGCGAGACGCGTACGGAACGGTGGCGCGAGGGCGAGAGCGAGCGCAGCAGAGAAGCGTGAAGAGGAGAAGAGATAATGGGGACGCACTGTTCGGGAGACCCCGGTCCAACGCCTTATATGAGGCCGCTTCCGAGTGGCTGACTGGTAGGCCCGGGCGGTTCTGTCAAATCCCGTAACAATCGCGTGCGCGATACATGGCGAAAAAGGTGGTGCGGGGATCGAGGCGGCTCCGCTCTATCCCATCCGATTACTGCGGCCTCCCCCGTCCCGCGCGCTTCCCAAAATTCAGATCCCACGAAATCTGCGGGCAGCGGAACAACTTGTCAGACCAAAGATCTCCTCCGCACCGTCACTCGGAGCCTTTCAAATAAAGAAACTCACTCGACAAAAACCTAAGAATGAATCGAGGCAAATGGAAAGGAAGTCGCTGCCATCGCTCAGGTTCATTGATCCGAAACAAGAAATGCTCACGGCATGAAAAATGAGTCAGAGAAGTGCTCAATCCCTTTCCCACTCAAACCACGATCCATTCGGGGGCTAATGATGAAGCTATGTACCTAGGGTAGGGGCATGGACCTGTCCAAACTGACCTACCCAAGGACATCTCCAGAAGAAATCATCTTTCAATCGACTTGGAGGTGTTCCACTCGACAGACTCGAAGATACTCGACCAAGAAGCAACCACTCGACCAAGACCAAGCCACTCGACAGTCAGGAGACCTAAAGGCACTCCGCATGCTAACGGTCGGTTATTAAGTAGCTTTTATGGTCATCATAGCACTTTCTTACTAGCGTTACTAGTAACGCCCTGCCTTAATGTACGTTGAACCCTTTGTAACGTGGGATGGCTGGGGTCCTGGCGCACTCTATATAAGCCACCCCCCTCCTCCGAGACAAGGGTTCACACCCTTGTAATTCATACACGCATAATCCAGTCGACCGCCTCCGGGCTCTGAGACGTAGGGCTATTACTTCCTCCGAGAAGGGCCTGAACTCGTAAACCTTGCGTGCTTACAACTTCTCCATAGCTAAGATCTTGCCTCTTCATACTTACCCCCCTACACTACTGTCAGACTTAGAACCACAACAGCACGCGCAGGGGAGATTGACTCCGGGTTGTCGGAGGCCAACTCCGATGAGACGTTGGGGGGAGGGGTTGGAGGGTTGTGGTGTGTGGCGCAGAGCGAGGCAGAGGAGCCATGGAAACACATTGAGGGATAAGGTAGACTGAGGAGAGCGGGCGGTGTGGTGGGCCCCGACGACGGGAGCGACATGGCGCAGTGCGAAGCGACGGATCAACACGAATCCGATGATACACGCCAGACCGACATATGCTATGGCTTGTCGCCCTGCTGGAATCATTAGCCTAGTTATAAATTATCGTAAATAATGCAAACTCTTTAAGAATAGTGGCTTAAAATTACTGGTATTTGGCTGACACATGCAAAGATTTAAGTTAGCTCTTCCATTTAAGTCGTAATTCTAACTGTACTAATCTGAGATCTCATCTCTATATTCTTGCACAACTGAACTTCAAATGAAAATTATTTTCCCAATGAAAATTCTTGGAGGAACGTACCGGAGCAGTGGAATTGACACTTGCATACTTGTCCAGCGACGCTGGGCTTGATTGATCACATGGCGACGGCTAGGCGGCATCCACAGCAGGCGACCCAACTCGCACACTGGCCAGGTACGCCGTGCACCGACGGCACTCCGCAGTATCCAAGACCGGCTGGTCGCGCAGCCTCGATTGGCAAGAAGGCACGCCGTCGCCGGTCAGCCCACCGCTATGGCGATGCGATGTCTCCGGCGACAGCTCACCTGCGACTGGTAAAGGCATAGACCCAAAAGGCAAAAGCAGAATGTGTCAGCGGATCGAGGCCGTCCAGAGAATGACCAACCACGCGAGCAACCGTCTGATGCTACCCACCACGCGTAACGGCTTCCTCTTCCCCCCCATCGTCTCCGAGTACACACAGGCCCCGGATCTACGGAACCCCGACGGCGCGGAGGACACTCCGGCGGCCGGCGATGATGGCCGGGCGCAATCACCACCAAAGCCACGGCCAGAGGCTCCGCCGCCTCGTCCCGTGCATCCTCGTCGTCGTGTTCGCCGTCCACGCCGTCTCCTTCGCGCTCTACCTCCTCCTCCAGTCCAACCATCCTCCCCCGAACCCCGCCAAGCCCGAAGCTCAGACCCATGAGAGAGTCCGAGAGCCGTCTTACCAGAAGCCGTGGCCGCGCCTCCCGTCTTTCCTCCCCTGGACCGCCGACCCATCGCTGCCGCCGCGCTCCTGCGAGGCCTACTTCGGGAACGGCTTCTCCCATCTCGTGGAAGTCCTCCCGGAGGGGCGTGGGGGCGGCGGGTGGTTCCGGTGCCACCACAGCGAGACGCTGGGCAGCTCGATCTGCGAGGGCGCGCGGGTGCGGCTCGACCCGGCGCTCATCGCGATGTCGCGCGGCGGCGAGCCGATCGACCAGGTGATGGGCCGCAAGGAGGAGGAGGAGCTGCCCAGGTACGAATCCGGCGCGCTGGTGGTGGAGGGGGCGGCGGCGGGGAGGAGGGGGCCCTTGGTCGAGCCGGGGTTCCTCGACGCCCACGTGCCCACCAACGGGATCGGGACGCACACCATGAGAGCGCTGCTCGACTCCGCGCGTGTCGTGCCGCCCGGTGAGCTCCACTGCTCCCAGGTATTCCTTGCCGTGATAACTGACTTTGTTTCAGCAACCTATAACTGATATAAGGTGTGTTTGGTGATTGATTGGAAGTGAATTATTGCACAATCTATCTTCCTATATAGAAAGTAATCTCACAAAATTGAAGAGTACGTCATTAATTGAATCTGCTGGATTAGCTCTCTTTGCTACTAGTATTAATTTCCTTTATTTATCAGTTTCCTAAACAAAGGGTAAATTGTGAGGAATTAGAGGATAGCTGGATATTCCTATCTGCAAAAAAGGCTTTGCAATCTTACTCTGGCTCACATAATATCCACCCCTTTTCACTCCACTCGTGCTTATGGGGTGAGTGGTGGATGGTGGCTAAATTGTGCATAAAAGAAAAGGATCTAAGCCATAGTCCCTCCACAGTAACTGCCAGCAACTTTTCTAAAACAACCTCTGACAACAAATCTTATTTGGAATCCTAAATCTTAAATGCTGCAAATTCAGTAGGAGTATCAAATATCACGAGTGGTGAGTATTCTCTCCCCTGTATGATGCGAACTCATTTTTACATTAAATGTAAATCAGATCCCTTAAATGGTAAGAATAATTAGTACTAGATATGAAATAAAAAAGGTAATCCCATAATTACTGCATACATGCCAGTAATAAGAAGAAACATACAAATAAAGGAAATTGCTATCTGTGCTAGATGCAGACTGTGTGTGAAATAGAACGAATAATTTGTGGGAAGCTCAAAAAGGACTTTACATGAATTAAAGATAATTCAAGAAACCACCAATTGGGTTAAAGCGACTATGTTGTGTGGTAGTTCAAATAGGTCACTCATATTGAATTGCGATATTTCGTGATGCGTGTAGTGCCCCTATTTGGTAACTGCATACAAACTAGTCTTCAGCAAATTTGGATTATTTGGCTTACACATGTGCATGGATGCCAAAGTTTACTTCCTCAAGCAAATTTTTTTGCGGGAAAGGAACTTTCATTAATCAAGCAAGATGATTACATTCAGAATTGACTATGCTAGCTATCTCATCAGGGAAGTTTCGAAGCCAACATGCAGTTCGCTGCTGCGAACGACCCATACAAGCGAGGGTGTGACTCGCTTCATTTGCATGTCGGCTGATCTTAGCTAGACTAATGTTCCTTTCTTGAGTCAGAATCCTTCTGATCTCTCTTATATGGTGCACGTACCGTGATCTATCAACGTCTCTTGATTGAATCATTTGCAACAACTCAGCGCAGTCCATCTCCACTACCAGAGGTGAGTTTGTCCAGTGGAGAGCAAGCCGGAGCCCTTCATCCATCGCTGCCGCCTCCGCTTCCAGGGCATCAACACAGTTAAACAACATGCGTATGGCAGCAAAGATGACCGTACCTTTATGATCACGCAGGATCATCCTGGCTCCAGCCTGCCATCTGTGTCTCTCTGTACATGCCACATATTAGATAGGAATGAATGACGATATGAAAGTAGTGAATCATAGCAGGCTGTATATGGACTTACACTCATTCACATTTAAACAAATAATGACACATTACAGTTGCAGCTAACAAATTTTCAGTTATTGCATTTTGTCTTTAAAATGCCATTTATTTTTGTCATGGTAAGTAAGAGGTTGAACCTTGGGGTTATACAAACATAACAAACATATAGTCTGGGAAGCTGCAATCAGCAGTTTCAAATTCCTATCTTTCATGGAGTTGTAAGCCTATGTGCCAAAAAGTAAATTGGAGGGAGTAATCCGAGATGTTATCACTGAGCAATCAAACTGTTACATGTGTTAGTATTTCTAATCAGTGTGTGGAGTTTACCTTTTCCTTTCTATTCTCAGGTTGAATGGGTACTTCGTAAGAGCCTAGTTCTACTATTAGCATATATAAATATCGTGGTTATTCTCTTCGCTATTTGGTTCAGTTTCAGTTTATTGCAATTTTCTTGGTGTAAAACTGGGTGCAGCACAATTTGTGCTTCAGTTATGCTAATATACCAGTGATGCATGTCGGCGCACTTTAATATCAAGGAATGGTTAAAAAAACTAGTGGTGCCAATTTCCATGGTATTAAACTGTACCAATGTAGTGTCTCTCTTTGTGTTATACTCTTCATGAAGAAGCACATGGACTTCTTGACAAGCAGATATTTAACTTATTTCATGATTGTGACTATTATATGGCAGTACTTATTCGATTGTATTATTTTGAATAAATTCTTGAATTCTTCCTAATTTCTCTAGTTGCTTAGTGACTGTGTTGTAACACTTGGTGCAGTGGATTGAAGAACCGACACTTCTGGTCACACGATTTGAGTATGCAAACCTTTTCCACACAATCACAGACTGGTACAGTGCATATGTTAGTTCCAGAGTCACGAATTTACCTGATCGTCCTAATGTTGTTTTCGTGGATGGGCATTGCAAGGTATGTACTGTACTTAGAAACATTCTATGCTTATGACTCTTGGTACATTACATGAGATATGTTGCATTCGTCATGATTAATTAGTATGTTTGGACAGTAGTTTGGGTGGTAAAATATCAACTTGAGAGTTATGTGCCTGATCTGTAGTTTGTTAGTGTGTTCATATTCTTCACATAGATATCTTTGCTCGTTTGGTATCTGGGACCGTATCTGCTGCCCCTGTTACGAGATCATTGCAATCTAAAACTCTTCCAAATCCTTTCCCTTTCTCTTAGTATTTCTGTTCTACATCTCCTATAGATACAAATTTCCTGAGAACTCTGTCCTGACACCTGATCCAAAGTTATGCCATTCATACAGCTCTATGCTTCCATGTCTGCCTGAGCTTGCATTTTCAATTGCTCTATCATGTTATTCTCTTTGTTCAGAATTATTATATGCAGCTTAAAGTGCGGTTTATGGTAACTACTAAAATTAAGCACTGCATGCAGTAAAATTTGAAGAAAGAATGGAACACTTGGCAGAGTTTGAGTTTTTTGACTCTAATGAGTTAAGCTTACCAAAATCAGTCAACCAGGGCTAACCATTCTGTGGCATGTCTCATCAATCATCTCACCATGTCACCACCTGTTCATGGAATAGTTAGAACAGTGTCATACTTTTGATAGTCGATGTGGGTGTGTGCTGTTTGTAACTCCTTATCAGAACATTTGAAGATAGGGTGGGATGGTGAAGAATGATGGTAGTTCTGTTTATAAGATGTGCAGCAGTGTTGTCATTATATTTACAGTATCATTTCCTTCCTACCAAAACTAACTTATGTTTCCCATTCAACACAAGAACATGAGCAGCCATCTGCTCAATTATGCCATTGTATTTGTAGAACTGCACGCACCAGCCAGTGGGCTATGCATTTATACGTGAACACTCCCCCTCACGTGTGGCCCCCTCAGGCCTAAACGTGGACCGAAAGTGGGCCGCAATTTTTTATTTTTAAATTGCACCAGCCGGGTCTTGAACTCAAGACCGCTTGGCTCTGATATCATGTAGAACTGCACGCACCAGCCAGTTCACCCAAAAGCTCCAACTGATGGGGAAAGGTGGGCTATGCATTTATACGTCAACAGTATTGATATCGAGATATCAACTGCTTGCATACTTTGTGAGTTTCTAGTGTATTTATCTGCTAATTAAGGAGTGAAATCATTCTTGTCCAAAATGATTCAGTTGATTTCCCCATGTATATTCTTGTTTGTAACAGATATGACCTGATATCCCGCAGGCACCACTGGAGCAAACATGGGAATCACTTTTTTCGAATGTGACCTATGCCAAGAGCTTCTCTGGCCCTGTTTGTTTCCGGCATGCAGTTCTTTCACCATTGGGCTATGAGACTGCTCTATTTAAGGGGCTTAGTGAAAGCTTCAGCTGTGAAGGAGCCTCTGCTCAGTCCCTTAGAAATAAACCAGACCACCAGAAAACTGCACGGTTGTCTGAATTTGGGGAGATGATTATAGCTTCTTTTGATCTTCTGGAGGATGGGATCGTGCCGCCTAAAAAAACATCAAACGGACTCAAGATTCTCTTTGTTCGGAGAGAAGACTACTTGGCCCACCCACGTCACAGTGGAAAGGTTGAATCTAGGCTAAGCAATGAGCAGGAGGCATTCGATGCAGTTGAGAAGTGGGCAAAAGGTCAGAAGTGCAAAATAACTGTCGTGAATGGTCTTTTTGCGCACATGAGCATGAAGGAGCAACTCCAGGCTATCCTGGAAGCTTCAGTCATAATAGGGGCTCATGGGGCTGGTCTGACACACCTGGTTTCAGCCACGCCAGACACAAAAGTTCTTGAGATAATCAGCAGCTTCTATAGACGCCCACATTTTGGCTTGATCTCACGCTGGAAGTCGTTAGAATATCATGCCATAAATCTCCCTGGATCATATGCAAGTATCCCAGATGTTACCAGTGAGTTGGGGAATATACTGAAAGGTCTCGGATGCTGAAACAGAGTGATTCTTGGCGTTGAGGTATTCGCCGTGAAAACCGCCACGAGCATTGTTGAGTGGATAATTCTGTTTAGTTCATATACACTGGTCGCACTAGCCACGCCCATGCTTGCAGTTACAGTTGGAGAGCGCACTCTACTGGTCATTCATTCAGTCACGCCCGTGGTCTAGGAGCCACACAGCCCCAGTTCTTCGCAGAGGAATTTTCGGCTGCCAGATGTAAACCGATTTTCCGCTGACAAGCTACTGATGACACGAAGAAACCCAATTGACACTGTCCATTCCGTTCTCGACGTGTTCGCCGCGGTCCTGGGGATGGATCGAACTGTAATTGTAATTTTATCGTTTGGGCTTGGAAAGTTTTTGTGTTGCAATGCGAGTGTCGAGTGCCGCCTCCCGCTGCCCAGTTCCTGATGAACATTTATTCTTGTGCACGGTGTATGATGTGCCCATTATTTCTGCCAACGGACGCGTTGGCAGCGGCGGTGTATCATTTTGGAAGGTGGGATCGACGGTGCCGGCTCAGTCATAACGCGCTCGCCCGTGTACTTGCGTACCTTGTTCCTTTTGTCTGCTGCTGCTGCTGCAGCCCGCACTGTTGATGATACTAGTAGCCATTGTCTTCCTGGACGGTATCATTGCTGCCTGCCCGGCGTAGGCGCTGCTTCGACGTGTTAAATCGAAGCATCTGTGCTCCGGCATTTATCGCCCTCACCTACTGGCGGAGCTAGCGGCGTCTTGAATTTTCCGGAGGGAAGGTTGGAAGAAGGGCCTGCGTTGCTGTGCGTTTGGGCTGTGGGCACCGTGGGCATGTGTCTCGTATGAGTGAGAAGGGGGCACATGCCGTGCCGTGTTGCCGGCCGAGATTAGCTCGAAACCCTGGCCGGAATCATGGCTCTGCTCCCACGTCTATTGGGCTTGGGTCTGGGAGGGGTCGCATTGGGTTTCTTCCTGTTTTCCGTCTGGACCCGGCGTCTTGAGGAAAAAGCCGTGTGGAACTATATGGCCAGCTATAAAATCAGTGACCCTGTTTTTTTTTTTTTGGAACACAGTACAGAAGCAAGCGCTCATATACATGCGCATACACTCATTCATATGAACGCACACACGCACACCTTATCCCTACAAGCAACCTGTTTGAAATATATCATTCTCAGTATATTTATCTCTTGAGGAACATGCATGAACATGTGCACGGCGATGATTACTAGCGCATGTGGTGAGCAAACAGTGTATGGCTGGTCATACGGGTCCAGATACGCGAGTTTGCTTGCTGCTTGCCCACGCGATCCTATGTGCTCGCGTGAACGGGTGGTCGATCTCATCATGGACATCACAATATTTACCTACCTCGAAGACATACATATATAACCACTAGCCGCGCGATATCGTCGTCGGGTCGAACGACATGGCCATCAAGTGATCGACGGCCATTAACTCCCGCACTGGGTGAAACACGGCAGAAAGCTCACATCACAACAGGCTTATGTGGTACACCCGACCGTGAGATCGATCGATGGGGACAGTCAACTATGCCGGCCCTGCCAAGTCTATCTAGAAATGAAATACGGTTACATACGTACATGCATGAATTCAAATGGAAATGCAATCACTCGCTTGATTAAACGATCGACGAACCGATTCCGAAGTAATCAACGAGAGGGAGAGCAACAATGCGTGGGGTGTTGGCTGAGAAGTTCTTGAAAGATATAAAGACTCGACGAGAGGAATGTTTTGGATGCGTGGCTTTAATCGTTTGTGCAGGTCGTACTACAGTGTATAGTGTATAGTGCCCCTACTAATACTACTTTTCGGCGTCTCTGATGGATGGCCGTGGCCGGACTTGAATGCCGTCGATCCAGTCTGCCCCTTCCGTGCAACCACAACACTATGTGTGCATCACGCCACCAGCCCCTTGTTCTCTGGCTACTATTCCAATTAAATGGGCTCACTGTGCGCAGTTTATGATTATACCTTGAACCCGCTCTGTCTGCCCTCCGGCCGGATCCTCTGTTGATCGCGCCACCACGGCCCAGCTTATGTCCCGTGCCCACTCTACCAACAGTGAGTGTCAGTGCATATCCCTTTTAGCTTGCAACGTTTTCGGAGTACGTACTATGAGAATGGAATTACCATATTTATCTGTCCTACAAAATGTGCAGGTTAATCTTTCCTTTGCGGAGAAGAAAGACAAAATATGCAAATTACGGGGGCAACTCTAGGATTTTTGTAAGGGTGTGGCTAGATCTCACGAATACAATATTATTAAGTCTTACTATTAACAATCTAGTTTTTGTAAACACATTACAATCACAAATGCTCACATACACAAGCATACATTCATCCCTATGAACATAGATACGCACATCCTACCCTATAAGCATCTTCAAGATACTGAGCCGACATAATATGTTGAGATTGATTAACTCATCACAGGCGTCTCCTCTTAGTCGAGGAGAACATGTCCTCCCACTGAACGAAAAACTTGAACCCCGATGGGCTGGTTCCACCAGAAGGAATCTAACCATCCGAGTTATGCTCAATTCGCAACTCTATTACTATTGGGTCAATATATAGGACTCCTCTTCTGTACTCTTGAAAGTATGTACTTCCATCCTCAATATACCTCATATACGTATTAATTATACCTCTTTATTATTCTTAATATACACATAAATTTTTTCATGAAACTCATTTTGGGGTATCTAATAATTATTAATGAAGTATATTAAAAATAATAAAAAGGTATAAAAGATTCATCTATGTGGTATATCATATGGGGTTTTTCAGAAAGAAAAAGTTGCATGCATGACGCCGATGACTACAAATTAAGTTACAAGGACTGAGTGGTACTACCACGTATGCAGTCTGGGGCGGCGTATTAGGATCTATGCCGATTGATTATTACTCCAGTTTTTGTACTACCGGAACAGTAGCACCGCCCCGACTGGCTAATGAATTGGAACAGTGGGCGGTTGGTCAAGACCACCATTCTCTACTGTACAAGCGAACAGCTCGGTCGCCCCGCTGCTTAATCTGAACATGCCGACCCTCATCGACGCCGGCCTCCTCCTGTGCCGAAATGGACACCGCATGTACACGCATAGTCCCCGCCTTGAATGCGGCTTACTAGCTAGCTAGCTAGCTGCTGAAAGCTACTCTGTTTGATGAACAATTCCTAGCTTCATTGTGTTTCTTTCTTCAGGTATGTATGTGTCCATGATCGAGTGAATGCACATCGCGTCGCGCCGCATGTGCATGCATATATGACACTGAAAGCCAAGTTATGATCATGTCGAGGGAGAGAGAGAGAGAGGGGGAGAGACATGTAAAACCAAAGGCTGCACTGGAGAGCATTTGTATCCTGCGTGGCTGCATATGTGAGGCATGCATCCATCCATGCGTGTAGTATTTGGTTCGAGTTTGGTTTGGCCGGGGCACCTCTGGAGAGAAGGCAACTAGTAGCAGTACGTACCACCGGTAATAATGCACTGCGAGTCATGCATGCGATCGACGGCCGGCATATTGCATGCATGCATGCATGCAGTAGTTTTCCTAAACGCGCAGCAGTGCAAAGGCTTACGTACGTGTGCTAGCTGCTATAGTTACGTGTTGCATCCATGTGCCTTGCCTAATACACGCAACTTCGAATCTCCCCAAAAGAATCGACGCACGAATACACTGTGATCGATGTGTGTGTGTTCCCTAGATTACAAAAGGCCGGCCGGCGGCTTTCATTGCCCTCCGGAAGCAGCCATGAGTAATGGGTGATGCATTCGTCCTCCCTTGAGCAATATGGTAATGAACAGTGAGCACCGTGCATGCCGCAGAGTATTAATTGGTAAATTTCCCCTTCCATTGGCAAAAGGATCTTACATATAGTATTGGCAAAAGGAGCTTACTAGAAAGTGCTATTCTGATCTGGAGCTCACATGCACCCAGATGAACAGCAAAATAAAAAAATAATAAACTAATTCAAAGAATTCTGATTTTTTTGGTAAACATTGAATTTTTTTTGTATACTTAAATAACATTTGTGGAAGTCGTGGCAAATAAAAAAAGTCACCAGTCCCAAATGTTTTTAAAACTAGTATTTTAGGAGTATCGATTTTGTTTTTTTTGCCAAGACTTCCACGAATGTTATTTCATGATAAAAGTTTGCAACCATATAAAACATTTGTCAAAGTTTGCCAAAAAATCAGAATTTTACAAAAAAGTATTTACTATTTTTTTTGATTTTTCTGTTCATCCGAGAGCATATGAGCTCAGGAGCAGATACTCCATGTCCCTTACATAGAGTATAACAGAAAATATATAGGGGGTGTGGCAGCGGCAAGGTGTAACCGGCTGAAAGTTCATCTCTCATGTATCCCTATTTGGTTTTGGTGATTAATGGCAAACCAATTGAAAGGACTGTCACTTTATTAAGTTTATTTCACGAAACTAGTTCTTATGTTTAGTGTGGATATCAGTTGACCGCATGTCCTACTTTTCAAGATGGCTTCTACCTCAAGCTTTTAGATTGTAAATTTAGGGCGCTGATATCCATGTATTGTCAGATCTAGGGATGCCTGGGACGAACGGTTTGTTCGATACGAAGGATCATTCTAAAGAAAGATTTAGTTCGCTAGAACAAACCACCCAGCACGATCCCAATGGCCTGACAAGCTACTTGATGGGCCTCCCTGCTTTAATCATTATGTCAAACAAAAGTTCTAGTTAATTGGTTTTTGCAAAACAAATCACCATTAAAAAATTATACAGAAAAGGCAGAGAAATGTATATTTACATTTGCCATGCTCTACTTTCTAAAAGTTGCCATGCTATAGTTAAAAGCCCCGCTATGTTTTAAATTTAAAAAAAATCAAAGAAGTTGCAAGACAAAGAGAAATCCCACGGTCTATAGAATAAAAATGTCATGATCTAAAAAGTTAAATTGACATGTTACCTACAGTAAAATGCCATGGTCTAATTAATAAAATGCCATGGTCTAACTGAAAAATTGTCATGGTCTAAATAATGAAACTGACATGCTAGCTACAAAAAACTACCATGGTATAAATAATTAAATTGCCATGGTACCTACAAATAGAACTACCATGGTATAATTAGTAAATTTGCCCATGGACTAATTAAAAAAATGACATGGTCTAAATAATGAAATTATCATGCTACCTACAAAAACTACCATTGTCTAATTAATAAAATTGCAATGGTATAAATAATATAATTGCCAAGCTACATATAATAAACTTTAACATGGCAAGTTTATAAAATTTCTCCTATAAAAACATGGCAACTTTGGGATTTGTAACGGGCACATGGCAAAAATTATAAAATCGCACATGGCAAGGTTAAAAAATTGTGTTCTCTAAAAAACATGGTGACTTTTGGGATTTGTAATGGGCACATAGCAAAAATTAGGGATTTTTGTTCTTTCAAAGATGGATTTTTTTTGGAATTTCTAGACCTTTTCTCCTGAAATTTTCAATGAATTCAAAACATTTTAGCTTTAAAAAATATAGCAAGTTTAACCACATATATTCACAACTCGCTTCCAGTTCAAGTGGTCCGTCCGCCCGTCCTTCCTTCAGAAGGTCGTGAGTTTGAGCCACCCCTCATGCACCTCTGCCAAATTTCTTTCTATAAACTTGAACGAGTGGGTGAGGCCGAGAGAGGGTGATAGGGGAGAATCAAGGAGGGTATGTTCACCCTGGCAGTTGGTTAGAGCGAACGATTCAGCAAACTGACATGATAACAACCTTGCCCCGCGATTCATGCCAGGAGATCAAACGACAACCAACATGTTTGCTAGGACGACAAAAATATTGACTCCATCTAAATACACTTCCCTATTTTTTTAAAGACGAAGGAGCAAGTACCCCTCGGCATATTTTTATAGAAGTGGCGAGAAACATGATTGAAATATTTGCTCCCCGTGGGGATTGAACCCGACTGGCCTGGAACACAAGATCGTGCCCCTACCACTGAGCTAGCGGTCAATTATCATTTCCCTAAATTTATAGGTTGGATAACCATACTATCAAGAGGGGCACAAACAAAGGTAGTTTGGTTTGACTTCCAAGTCAAGTCCTCAAAGGAATCCACTTTATTAACTCCACCCTTATGATTTTTGTAAGCCATGGTACCATCGTGTTTTCCTACCCGGTACTACCGAGCCCATATAGAGTGAGCTAACTCTAAGTAGGAAACCCAGTTTTCTCAATGTAAGAATTCCAATCATTTCCTAGTGTCAGGATACCTTGGTAATGGTACTTTCGAGTAAGTTCCATTCCTGTAGAAAGAGCCACCCTTTGTCGTCCAGAAACTCCGCTTGTATTTATCTCTGCATTTCCATGTGTTGTGTTTTTAATAAGACTTTTGAGACATGTTTTGACAGTTCAAAGTTTGGAAGTGTTCAATAGACCAGAGAATTATTTCTCCAATAATTCCGGGTTAGTGATTCATCTCAAACATATTTATATTTTTTTATTGTTTCAAACTATTATACTATCACATATATATATTATAGCTATTTATATTGTTTTTATGGATTATCCGATTAATGTCACTTCCAGTTTTCTGCTTGTTTTTGTTTCGCAAGAAATCAGTATCTAGGGAGGTCAAAATAACTTGCGAATTTAATGTTTTTTGGGCAAAAAGAAACACACAAATCTCAGACATCAAGAGGAGCTTCTAGGGGCCCACACGGGCACCCTAAGCGGCCTAGGGGGTGCCACCTGGCCGTGTGGGCCCCCCGCATCGCCTTGACCTGATTTCACCGCCATAATTTCCTATAAATACCAAAACCCTCCAACGTATTTTAAGAAGAATTTTATCGCAGACGCAAGTTTCTGTTTTGAGAAGATTCCATCTGAAAGCATTTTCCGGAGCTCCGCCGGAGGGGAAGCCATTGTCAGAGTCTTCTTAATCAACCTTGGTTCCTCCATGATGATGTGTGAGCAGTTCCATCAGGACCTATGGGTCCATCGTAGTAGTAGCTAGACTCCCTCCTATGTCTCTCTCTCTCTCTCTCTCTCTCTCTCTCTCTCTATTTGTATCTTCAATACCATGTACCCGTGAGCTTTCTCACATGATCGACATCAATTTGATGTAATCAGTGGTGTGTTTGTTGGGACATGATGATTTATCACTTTATGAATCAATTGAATCTTTTGAGATTTCATTTGTTGTATAATTAAATAGCTCTGCACGCTCTCCGATCTATCTATCTTCTTTGGCCAAGTTCGACGGGCTTTCTTCGGAGGGAGTGGTGCTTTCTAGTGGGTTCAATCTTGTTGTGATCTAACCCAGTGACAAAAAGGGCCAAGACACGTATTGTAATTGTTGTCACTAAGGGTAAACGATGTGGTTTTGTCATATTATTTGACTTCTTCATGTCTACATTATGTCATCTTGCTTATTGTTATACTCTGTTTCTTGCAAACTTAACACCTTGATATGCATGCATGATAGCGGTTTTGGGGTGGAGTCTTAGTAGTAGATGTAGTTTGATTAATGGTTTACTCTATCACATACGTAATGCCTATATGAAATTATACCATCGATGATCATAGTCATAAATATTGCAATCTTTTTGATTGCCCAACTATAATTTTCTTACCATGCTACTTGTTGTTATTGAGAGAGATGTCACTAGTGAACCTATGTCCCCGGGGTCTATTCTCCATTGCTTAATTCTTCTACACAATTGCCACTATTTTTCCGTTCTACTTTTTGCTACTATCTATCTCTATCACTCGTGTTTTACCTTTAACTGTCAAGACAAGGGGATTGACATCCCTCTTGCTGTGTTGGGGACAAGCTTTGTTTGCCTTTTGTGTGCAGGTTCTATTGACTTGTGTAGGGGGAAAGTCGCAGGCACCAGTAGAGGTGGCCTCGGGAGCATCGCCATACCACACATCGTGGACCTAGAGGAAATATTCGCGGTGTAGAAGGCCCAATCCAATCAGATGGCCTAGAGTGCGCCAGGCAGGCACCTATGGGAGGCGCGCGCGAACAAACAACGCGGAAGGCATTCGTGAGCTAGGATGTTCCCAGGAAACGCGTACTCCAGCATCCTAGTAGAGAAGTAGAAGCCAAATAGGAGAAGCACCCCAACACCACTAAGAAAAACACAACAAAAGGACAACAACACAAACATATAGCAAAACTACAATACAACCACCCCATTACATTGATATTCGTTATTGTCAAACAATGCAACATTTAGCTAGACTTCAAGCTTGATGGCGGTCACTCAGTCATGGATCAATTGGCGGGGAAGAGGCGGAAATTCTAAACACGTGTCTAGCGAATCCAATAGCGGAGTGGGATTGGATAGACATTAATGCTCCCGCAACCTTCAATTTCGTGGAGAGCCCGAATTTCAAAAGATCGGACTTAAGCTTGATCTTTTCACAATGTGTGCCCCCTCCCCTAGAGCGACCTAGATGCAAGAATCGATTGGTCGGGTACGGTTGGCTGGTCGGGCAGGATCCCGACCAGTCGCATTGATGGTGCTCACAAGGGTCTACATCTTTGTGCCTGGGAGCCCTCGAGGACAATTTGTTCTCTTCCTTCGATTTCAAGAAAACAAAGCCAAGGCCAGCTTCCAAACGCCCTGGGGATTCTGCTTCCTATGCCGCTCACACTCATCTTCTTCTTCATCTTGCGCTGCTCCTCCTGTTTGTCAACTTCATCATTTGGCAGCGACATCGCACCAGCAACATTAAGCGCACTGGAGTCCCTGTACACAACATTGTAGGAGCTTCTCATCCTCACACTGTGCTGGTCATGCACTGGACGAGTTGGACGCCCCTGTCACAAAATCAAAGCTTGCTCGTCAAGAAGCCTAGTGAGTGAGCGAGCGGGAGGCACCAAGCCAAAGTCATCGCCGGAGGGAAACTTACCATGATTGAGTTCCTGGATGCCTCGGCTTCCCCCTTGTAGCTGGTCATCATCGGAATGGCCTCCTCCATCGGCTTCAGCTTCGCAGTCGACTTGGTAGTTCATTGCGGCTTGAACTACGTCGGTATTTTCCCAAAGAGGAAGAGATGATGCAGCACGACGACGGTAGGTATTTCCCTTAGTGATGAGACCAAGGTTATCGGACCAGTAGGATAATCACGCAACACTACGTAAACAGTACCTGCACACAAAGAACAAATACTTGCAACCCAACGTGTTAAAGGGGTTGTCAATCCCTTTCGGATAACGGTGCCTGAAATTGTTGAGTTGATGGGATATAAAAATATGATAGATTGGATATATAGATCGCGAGTAAATGCAAAAATAAAATAAAGTGCATCAAGGTATTTTTGGGTTTTTGGAAATATAGATCTAAAAATAAAAGCGAATAAAAATAGATCTCGAAGGCAAATATAATAAAGAAGAGACCCGGGGGGCCGTGGATTTAACTAGTGGTTTCTCTCGAGAAAACTAGCATATGGTGGGTAAAAAAATTACTAATAGGTAATTGATAGAACTTCAAATAATCATGATGATATCCAGTCAATGATCATTATATAGGCAACATGTCCAAGATTAGCAGACCGACTCGTGCCTGCATCTACTAGTATTACTCCACACATCGACCGCTATCCAACATGCATCTAGTGTATTAAGTTCATGGAGAAATGGAGTAATGTAATAATAATGATGACATGATGTAGAAAAGATCTATTTATGTAGAAATAGACCCCATCTTGTTATCCTTGATAGCAACAATACATACGTGTCGTTTCCCCTTCTATCACTACGATCACCGTAAGATCGAACCCATCACAAAGCACCTCTTCCCATGGCAAGAAAAATCGATCTAGTCGGCCTAACTGAACCAAAGATTTGAAGAATAAATATGAGGCTATAAGTAATCATGCATATAAGAGATCAAAAGACTCAAATAACTTCCATGGATAAAAACATAGATCTGATCATAAACTCAAAGTTCATCGGATCCCAACAAACACACGCAAAAAGAGTTACATCAAATAGATCTCCAAGAGACCATCGTATTAAGAATCAAAAGAGAAAGAGACCCATCTAGCTACTGCCTACGGACTCGTAGGTCTACAATAAACTAGCCACGCATCATCAGAGAGGCACCAATGAGGATGATGAACCCCTCTGTGATGGTGTCTAGATTGGATCTGTGGTTTTTGGAACTTGCGGCGGCTGGAATTGATTTTCGTCGACTCCCTTGGGGTTTCTGGAATACGGAGGTATTTATAGAGCAAAGTGGCGGTGCGGGATGCCCCTGAGGTGGGCATAACCGACCTAGGCGCGCCTGGGCTCCTAGGCGCGCTGCTAGGTTGTGCTCCCCTCGGAGCCCCCCTCTGATACTTTTTTGGCCCAACATGTGTCTTCTGGTCCAGAAAAAATCTTCAAAAAGTTCCGCTGTGTTTGGACTCCGTTTGGTATTGATTTTCTGTGAAGTAAAAAACAAGCAAAAACATCAACTGGCACTGGGCACTATGTCAATAGGTTAGTCCCAAAAAATGATACAAAGGTGCTATACAATTATTGTAAAACATCCAAGAATGATAATATAATAGCATGAAACAATAAAAAATTATAGATACATTGGAGACGTATCATCATCCCCAAGCTTAATTCCTGCTCGTCCTCGAGTATGTAAATGATAAAAACTGAATTTTTGATGTGGCATGTTGCCTAACATGTTCATCACATATTATTTTCTTTGTAGCATGGACATTTGGACTTTTATATGATTCAAAGCAATAGTCTAGTTTTGAAATGAAGATTTCAATACTCAAGCATATCAACAAGCAACCATGTCTTTCAAAATATCAACACTAAAGCAAGTTATCCCTAGCCCATTATGCTTAGTCATTGATCCATTCATGAAACATACACGCATATTAGCTACACCCAATGCTCAAGTACGGTCATAGTGCCCCTTAGTTGGTGCTTTACAAGAGAAGATGGAGACTCAAAATAAAAATTGCATAAAGTAAAAGAAAGGCCCTTCGTAGAGGGAAGTAGGGATTTGTAGAGGTGCCAGAGCCCAAAGCGAAAAAGATAGAGATAAAAACATTTTGGGTGGCATGCGTTTCCTATCAACAAAAACGATTGAGTAGTTCCCAATAGTTTCCATGCTAGATATATCATAGGCGGTTCCCAAAGAGAAAATAAAGTTTATTCATTTTTCCACCATACTTTCACATTCCATGGCTAACCGAATCCACAAGTGCCGTCCATACCAACACTTTCCAAGGAATTTATTATTTGACAACATAAAGTAAATTCGTTTTTCATTTCAGGACAGGGCATCCCTAATACCATTGTCGCACTCTCGTGCAATGCCTAGTGAATAAACACTCATCTGAGAATAACACATCTAGCATGAAATATATCAGCCACCCCTACCGTTTCATGAGCGGTAAGAGCACACAAAAGAGAAATTTATTTTGAAAATTAGAGATAGCACAAACAAATTTGCTTAGAACGCAAAAGAATAGCGCATATAGGTAGGTATATGATAACCCAAAAGTATAGGGCCGCAACAGTTTTCGAGGGTAGAGTATTCAACCCAAATTTATAGATTCGACACAAGGGGAGCCAAAGAATATTTGTAAGTATTAGCAACTGAGTTGTCAATTCAATCACACCTAGAGATTAATTATCTGCAGCAAAGTGATCAGTAGCACAGTGATATGATAGTTCTGATAGTAGTAGCGATAGCAATTGTAACGGTAACAGTGATAGCGGTAGTTTTGCAGCAAGTGCAACAGTAACGATAGTAGTAGTAACTTAGCAAACACAATATAAGAGAAATTCATAGGCATTGGATCGATGATTTGTTGGATGATATTCATCATGTGACAGTCATAACCTAGGGCGATACGACACTAGCTCCAGTTCATAAATATAATGTAGGCATGTATTTCGTAAATAGTTATACGTGCTTATGGAAAGAACTTGCATGACATCTTTTGTCCTACCCTCCTGTGCCAGCGGGGTCCTATTGGAAAGTAAGGGATATTAAGGCCTCCTTTTAATAGAGAACCAGAACAAAGCATTAACACACGGTGGATACATAAACTCCTCAAACTACGGTCATCACCGGGAGTGGTCCCGACTATTGTCACTCCGGGGTTGCCGGATCATAACACGTAGTAGGTGACTATAACTTGCAAGATCGGATCTAGAACATAGATATAATGGTGATAACATAAACGGTTCAGATCTGAAATCATGGCACCCGGTCCCAAAGTGACAAGCATTAAGCATGGCAAAGTCATAGCAACATCAATCTCAGAACATAGTGGATACTAGGGATCAAGCCCTAACAAAACTAACTAGATTACATGATGAATCTCATCCAACTCCTCACCGACCAGTGAGCCTACGAAGGAATTACTCACTCCTGATGGGGAGCATCATGGAATTGGCGATGGAGAAGGGTTGGTGATGACGAAGATCGAAGATCCCCCTCTCCAGAGCCCCAAACAGACTCCAGATCGGGCCTCCCGATGAAGAACAGGAGGTGACGGCGGCTCCATCTCGTGGAACGTGATAATTCTTTCTCCCTGACTTTTTTCTGGAAAAATAGGATTTTATAGCATAGGTTTCAGGGTCTGCGGGGCCACCAGGTAAGGACAACCCACCTAGGCGCGCCTGGGGGCACGCGCGCCCTGGTGGGTTTTGCCCACCCAGTGCCCCCATCCGGTGGTTCTTGGCTATAGAAAAAAATTCTCTTTTATTGTATAAAAATTCCTCGCAAAGTTTCATTCCAATCCGTGAACTTTTATTTTTGCACAAAAAACAACACTGTGGTAGTTCTGCTAAAAACAGCGTCAGTCCGGGTTAGTTTCATTCAAATTATGCAAATTGGATTCCAAAACAAGAGGAAAAGCATTAGGAGAAGTAGATACGATGGATACGTATCAACTCCCCCAAGCTTAAGCCTTTGCTTGTCCTCAAGCAATTCAGTTGATAAACTGAAAGTGAAAAAGAAAAACTTTTACGAACTCTTTTGCTCTTGTTTGCATAAATAAGCTTAAATAGCACCCAGGTTTTCAGCCAAGATTATACCTAAGCATGTTGACAATAACTCTTAAAAATTATATTAACTCATATCAATGACATAATCAGCTAGCGAGCAATAATAAGATATCTCAAACAACAACACGTTGTCAAAATAACCATGATATAATATGACAATAGTGGTACATCGCTAGCCCTTTCTGAGACCATAAAACATAAATGCAGAGCAACTCCAAAGTTCAAGCAGCGACTACACATTGTAATTCATGGTAGAAAAGATCCAGTCATGAGGCACCCAACATTAGCTACACATAATGCATCAGCATGACAACAGTGTTCTCAGGTTCTGGCGCTTATTTTAGAAGGTGATGACACAACATAAAAGTAAATAGATAATTCCTTCGCAGAGGCAAGCGGTGATTTGTAGAGGTGCCAGAGCTCAAGTTTTTAAGATAGAAGTAAATGATATTTTGAGAAATGCACCTTCTTGTTTACTTCGCGACCATCAGTTATCTATATCTTCCATGCTAAACATGCTAGTGGCAGTTCCCAAGCGATAAAGTAAAGGTTATGACTCCGTAGGAGTTTTTGTTTGATTATTTGAAAGGTTAACTCTTTTTGTAGTTTAGGACTGGGCATCCCTATTACCGCCCTTTTCTCGTGCGATGGTGAGTGAATAAACACTCATCCTGAGAATAACCCGCTTTGCATGGAAGATACAGACTACCTCATGTCGCTCCATGATATGTCTCCAACGTATCTATAATTTTTGATTGGTCCATGCTATATTATCTACTGTTTTGGACATTATTGGGCTTTATTATCCACTTTTATATTATTTTTGGGACTAACTTGTTGAAGGAAATATGCCCTGCAGGCAATAATAAAGTTATTATTTATTTCCTTATATCATGATAAATGTTTATTATTCATGCTAGAATTGTATTAACCGAAAACATAATACATGTGTGAATACATAGACAAAAACAGAGAGTCACTAGTATGCCTCTACTTGACTAGCTGGTTAATCAAAGATGGTTATGTTTCCTAACCATAGACATGAGTTGCCATTTGATTAATGGGATCACATCATTAGGAGAATGATGTGATTGACTTGACCCATTCCATTAGCTTAGCACTTGATCATTTAGTTTGTTGCTATTGCTTTCTTCATAACTTATACATGTTCCTATGACTATGAGATTATGCAACTCCCGTTTACCGGAGGAACACTTTGTGTGCTACCAAACGTCACAACGTAACTGGGTGATTATAAAGGTGCTCTACAGGTGTCTCCGAAGGTACTTGTTGGGTTGGCGTATTTCGAGATTAGGATTTGTCACTCCGATTGTCGGAGAGGTATCTCTGGGCCCTCTCGGTAATGCACATCACTCAAGCCTTGCAAGCATTGCAACTAATAAGTTAGTTGCAGGATGATGTATTACGGAACGAGTAAAGAGACTTGCCGGTAACGAGATTGAACTAGGTATTGAGATACCGACGATCGAATCTCGGGCAAGTAACATACCGATGACAAAGGGAACAACGTATGTTGTTATGCGGTCTGACCGATAAAGATCTTCGTAGAATATGTAGGAGCCAATATGAGCATCCAGGTTCCGCTATTGGTTATTGACCGGAGACGTGTCTCGGTCATGTCTACATAGTTCTCGAACCCGTAGGGTCCGCACGCTTAAAGTTCGGTGACGATCGTAATTAGGGTTTTTGTGTTTTGATGTACCGAAGGTTGTTCGGAGTCCCGGATGTGATCACGGACATGATGAGGAGTCTCGAAATGGTCGAGACATAAAGATTGATATATTGGAAGCCTATATTTGGATATCGGAAACGTTCCGGGTGAAATCGGGATTTTACCGGAGTACCGGGGGGTTACCGGAACCCCCCCGGGGGTTATTGGGCCTACATGGGCCATAAGGGAGAAGAGGAGGGCCGGCCAGGGCAGGCCCGCGCCCCCTCCCCCCTAGTCCGAATAGGACAAGGAAGGGGGGGCGGCGCCCCCCTTTCCTCTTTCTCCCTTCCTCCTTCCTTTTCCAACAAGGCAAGAGGGGGGAGTCCTACTCCCGGTTGGAGTAGGACTCCTCCAGGCGCACCCATAGGGCCGGTCGCATCTCCCCCTTTCCCTCCTTTATATACTGAGGCAAGGGGGCACCCCATGACACACAAGTTAATCCTTGTGATCATTCCTTAGCCGTGTGCGGTGCCCCCTTCCACCATATTCACCTCGGTCATATCGTAGCAGTGCTTAGGCGAAGCCCTGCGTCGGTAGAACATCATCACCGTCATCACGCCTCGTGCTGATGAAACTCTCCCTCAATGTTTTGCTGGATCGGAACTCGAGGGACATCACCGAGTTGAACGTGTGCAGAACTCGGAGGTGCCGTACGTTCGGTACATGGATCGGTCGGATCAGGAAGACGTACGACTACTTCCTCTATGTTGTGTCAACACTTCCGTTGCCGGTCTACGAGGGTACGTAGACAACACTCTCCCCTCTCGTTGCTATGCATCACCATGATCTTGCGTGTGCGTAGGAATTTTTTGAAATTACTACGTTCCCCAACAGTGGCATCCGAGCCTAGGTTTTATGCGTTGATGTTGTGCACGAGTAGAACACAAGTGAGTTGTGGGCGATATAAGTCATACTGCTTACCAGCATGTCATACTTTGGTTCGGCGGTATTGTTGGATGAAGCGGCCCGGACCGACATTACGCGTACGCTTACGCGAGACTGGTTCTACCGACGTGCTTTGCACACAGGTGGCTGGCGGGTGTCAGTTTCTCCAACTTTAGTTGAACCAAGTGTGGCTACGCCCGGTCCTTGCGAAGGTTAAAACAACACCAACTTGACAAACTATCGTTGTGGTTTTGATGCGTAGGTAAGAACGGTTCTTGCTAAGCCCGTAGCAGCCACGTAAAACTTGCAACAACAAAGTAGAGGACGTCTAACTTGTTTTTGCAGGGCATGTTGTGATGTGATATGGTCAAGACATGATGCTAAATTTTATTGTATGAGATGATCATGTTTTGTAACCGAGTTATCGGCAACTGGCAGGAGCCATATGGTTGTCGCTTTATTGTATGCAATGCAATTGCGCTGTAATGCTTTACTTTATCACTAAGCGGTAGCGATAGTCGTGGAAGCATAAGATTGGCGAGACGACAACGATGCTACGATGGTGATCAAGGTGTCGCGCCGGTGACGATGGTGATCATGAAGGTGCTTCGGAGATGGAGATCACAAGCACAAGATGATGATGGCCATATCATATCACTTATATTGATTGCATGTGATGTTTATCTTTTATGCATCTTATCTTGCTTTGATTGACGGTAGCATTATAAGATGATCCCCCACTAAATTATCAAAGTATAAGTGTTCTCCCTGAGTATGCACCGTTGCGAAAGTTCTTCGTGCTGAGACACCACGTGATGATCGGGTGTGATAGGCTCTACGTTCAAATACAACGGGTGCAAAACAGTTGCACACGCGGAATACTCAGGTTTAACTTGACGAGCCTAGCATATAACAGATATGGCCTCGGAACACGGAGACCGAAAGGTCGAGCGTGAATCATATAGTAGATATGATCAACATATTGATGTTCACCATTGATACTACTCCATCTCACGTGATGATCGGACATGGTTTAGTTGATTTGGATCACGTGATCACTTAGAGGATTAGAGGGATATCTTTCTAAGTGGGAGTTCTTAAGTAATATGATTAATTGAACTTAAATTTATCATGAACTTAGTACCTGATAGTATCTTGCTTGTCTATGTTTGATTGTAGATAGATGGCTCGTGCTGTTGTTCCGTTGAATTTTAATGCGTTCCTTGAGAAAGCAAAGTTGAAAGATGATGGTAGCAATTACACGGACTGGGTCCGTAACTTGAGGATTATCCTCATTGCTGCACAGAAGAATTACGTCCTGGAAGCACCGCTAAGTGCCAAGCCTGCTGCAGGAGCGACACCAGATGTTATGAACGTCTGGCAGAGCAAAGCTGATGACTACTCGATAGTTCAGTGTGCCATGCTTTACGGCTTAGAACCGGGTCTTCAACGACGTTTTGAACGTCATGGAGCATATGAGATGTTCCAGGAGTTGAAGTTAATATTTCAAGCAAATGCCCGGATTGAGAGATATGAAGTCTCCAATAAGTTCTATAGCTGCAAGATGGAGGAGAATAGTTCTGTCAGTGAACATATACTCAAAATGTCTGGGTATCATAATCACTTGACTCAACTGGGGGTTAATCTTCCTGTTGATAGTGTCATTGACAGAGTTCTTCAATCACTGCCACCAAGCTACAAAAGCTTCGTGATGAACTATAATATGCAAGGGATGAATAAAACTATTCCTGAGCTCTTCGCGATGCTAAAAGCCGCGGAGGTAGAAATCAAGAAGGAGCATCAAGTGTTGATGGTCAATAAGACCACCAGTTTCAAGAAAAAGGGCAAAGGGAAGAAGAAAGGGAACTTCAAGAAGAACAGCAAACAAGTTGCTGCTCAGGAGAAGAAACCCAAGTCTGGACCTAAGCCTGAGACTGAGTGCTTCTACTGCAAGCAGACTGGTCACTGGAAGCGGAACTGCCCCAAGTATTTGGCGGATAAGAAGGATGGCAAAGTGAACAAAGGTATATGTGATATACATGTTATTGATGTGTACCTTACTAATGCTCGCAGTAGCACCTGGGTATTTGATACTGGTTCTGTTGCTAACATTTGCAACTCGAAACAGGGGCTACGGATTAAGCGAAGATTGGCTAAGGACGAGGTGACGATGCGCGTGGGAAATGGTTCCAAAGTCGATGTGATCGCGGTCGGCACGCTACCTCTACATCTACCTTCGGGATTAGTATTAGACCTAAATAATTGTTATTTGGTGCCAGCGTTGAGCATGAACATTATATCTGGATCTTGTTTGATGCGAGACGGTTATTCATTTAAATCAGAGAATAATGGTTGTTCTATTTATATGAGTAATATCTTTTATGGTCATGCACCCTTGAAGAGTGGTCTATTTTTGATGAATCTCGATAGTAGTGATACACATATTCATAATGTTGAAATCAAAAGATGCAGAGTTGATAATGATAGTGCAACTTATTTGTGGCACTGCCGTTTAGGTCATATCGGTGTAAAGCGCATGAAGAAACTCCATACTGATGGACTTTTGGAACTACTTGATTATGAATCACTTGGTACTTGCGAACCGTGCCTCATGGGTAAGATGACTAAAACGCCGTTCTCCGGTACTATGGAGAGAGCAACGGATTTGTTGGAAATCATACATACAGATGTATGTGGTCCAATGAATGTTGAGGCTCGTGGCGGATATCGTTATTTTCTCACCTTCACAGATGATTTAAGCAGATATGGGTATATCTACTTAATGAAACATAAGTCTGAAACATTTGAAAAGTTCAAAGAATTTCAGAGTGAAGTTGAAAATCATCGTAACAAGAAAATAAAGTTTCTACGATCTGATCGTGGAGGAGAATATTTGAGTTACGAGTTTGGTCTACATTTGAAACAATGCGGAATAGTTTCGCAACTCACGCCACCCGGAACACCACAGCGTAATGGTGTGTCCGAACGTCGTAATCGTACTTTATTAGATATGGTGCGATCTATGATGTCTCTTACTGATTTACCGTTATCGTTTTGGGGTTATGCTTTAGAGACGGCTGCATTCACGTTAAATAGGACACCATCGAAATCCGTTGAGACGACGCCTTATGAACTGTGGTTTGGCAAGAAACCAAAGTTGTCGTTTCTGAAAGTTTGGGGCTGCGATGCTTATGTGAAAAAGCTTCAACCTGATAAGCTCGAACCCAAATCGGAGAAATGTGTCTTCATAGGATACCCAAAGGAGACTGTTGGGTACACCTTCTATCACAGATCCGAAGGCAAAACTTTTGTTGCTAAATTCGGAGTTTTTCTAGAGAAGGAGTTTCTCTCGAAAGAAGTGAGTGGGAGAAAAGTAGAACTTGATGAGGTAACTGTACCTGCTCCCTTATTGGAAAGTAGTACATCACAGAAACCGGTTTCTGTGACACCTACACCAATTAGTGATGAAGCTAATGATAATGATCATGAAACTTCAGATCAAGTTACTACCGAACCTCGTAGATCAACCAGAGTAAGATCCGCACCAGAGTGGTATGGTAATCCTGTTCTGGAAGTCATGCTACTAGATCATGATGAACCTACGAACTATGAAGAAGCGATGGTGAGCCCAGATTCCGCAAAATGGCTAGAAGCCATGAAATCTGAGATGGGATCCATGTATGAGAACAAAGTGTGGACTTTGGTTGACTTGCCCGTTGATCGACAAGCAATTGAGAATAAATGGATCTTCAAGAAGAAGACTGACGCTGACGGTAATGTTACTGTCTACAAAGCTCGACTTGTTGCAAAAGGTTTTCGACAAGTTCAAGGGATTGACTACGATGAGACCTTCTCACCCGTAGCGATGCTTAAGTCTGTCCGAATCATGTTAGCAATTGCCGCATTTTATGATTATGAAATTTGGCAAATGGATGTCAAAACTGCATTCCTGAATGGATTTCTGGAAGAAGAGTTGTATATGATGCAACCAGAAGGTTTTGTCGATCCAAAGGGAGCTAACAAAGTGTGCAAGCTCCAGCGATCCATTTATGGACTGGTGCAAGCCTCTCGGAGTTGGAATAAACGCTTTGATAGTGTGATCAAAGCATTTGGTTTTGTACAGACTTTTGGAGAAGCCTGTATTTACAAGAAAGTGAGTGGGAGCTCTGTAGCATTTCTGATATTATATGTGGATGACATATTATTGATTGGAAATGATATAGAATTTCTGGATAGCATAAAGGGATACTTGAATAAGAGTTTTTCAATGAAAGACCTCGGTGAAGCTGCTTACATATTGGGCATTAAGATCTATAGAGATAGATCAAGACGCTTAATTGGACTTTCACAAAGCACATACCTTGACAAGGTTTTGAAGAAGTTCAAAATGGATCAAGCAAAGAAAGGGTTCTTGCCTGTGTTACAAGGTGTGAAGTTGAGTAAGACTCAATGTCCGACCACCGCAGAAGATAGAGAGAAAATGAAAGATGTTCCCTATGCTTCAGCCATAGGCTCTATCATGTATGCAATGCTGTGTACCAGACCTGATGTGTGCCTTGCTATAAGTCTAGCAGGGAGGTACCAAAGTAATCCAGGAGTGGATCACTGGACAACGGTCAAGAACATCCTGAAATACCTGAAAAGGACTAAGGATATGTTTCTCGTATATGGAGGTGACAAAGAGCTCATCGTAAATGGTTACGTTGATGCAAGCTTTGACACTGATCCGGACGATTCTAAATCGCAAACCGGATACGTGTTTTTACTGAACGGTGGAGCTGTCAGTTGGTGCAGTTCTAAACAAAGCGTCGTGGCGGGATCTACATGTGAAGCGGAGTACATAGCTGCTTCGGAAGCAGCAAATGAAGGAGTCTGGATGAAGGAGTTCATATCCGATCTAGGTGTCATACCTAGTGCATCGGGTCCAATGAAAATCTTTTGTGACAATACTGGTGCAATTGCCTTGGCGAAGGAATCCAGATTTCACAAGAGAACCAAACACATCAAGAGACGCTTCAATTCCATTCGGGATTTAGTCCAAGTGGGAGACATAGAAATTTGCAAGATACATACGGATCTGAATGTTGCAGACCCGCTGACTAAGCCTCTTCCACGAGCAAAACATGATCAGCACCAAGGCTCCATGGGTGTTAGAATCATTACTGTGTAATCTAGATTATTGACTCTAGTGCAAGTGGGAGACTGAAGGAAATATGCCCTAGAGGCAATAATAAAGTTATTATTTATTTCCTTATATCATGATAAATGTTTATTATTCATGCTAGAATTGTATTAACCGGAAACATAATACATGTGTGAATACATAGACAAAAACAGAGAGTCACTAGTATGCCTCTACTTGACTAGCTCGTTAATCAAAGATGGTTATGTTTCCTAACCATAGACATGAGTTGTCATTTGATTAACGGGATCACATCATTAGGAGAATGATGTGATTGACTTGACCCATTCCGTTAGCTTAGCACTTGATCGTTTAGTTTGTTGCTATTGCTTTCTTCATAACTTATACATGTTCCTATGACTATGAGATTATGCAACTCCCGTTTACCGGAGGAACACTTTGTGTGCTACCAAACGTCACAACGTAACTGGGTGATTATAAAGGTGCTCTACAGGTGTCTCCGAAGGTACTTGTTGGGTTGGCGTATTTCGAGATTAGGATTTGTCACTCCGATTGTCGGAGAGGTATCTCTGGGCCCTCTCGGTAATGCACATCACTCAATACTTGCAAGCATTGCAACTAATAAGTTAGTTGCAGGATGATGTATTACGGAACGAGTAAAGAGACTTGTCGGTAACGAGATTGAACTAGGTATTGAGATACCGATGATCGAATCTCGGGCAAGTAACATACCGATGACAAAGGGAACAACGTATGTTGTTATGCGGTCTGACCGATAAAGATCTTCGTAGAATATGTAGGAGCCAATATGAGCATCCAGGTTCCACTATTGGTTATTGACCGGAGACGTGTCTCGGTCATGTCTACATAGTTCTCGAACCCGTAGGGTCCGCACGCTTAAAGTTCGGTGACGATCATAATTAGGGTTTTTGTGTTTTGATGTACCAAAGGTTGTTCGGAGTCCCGGATGTGATCACGGACATGACGAGGAGTATCAAAATGGTAGAGACATAAATATTGATATATTGGAAGCCTATATTTCAATATCGGAAACGTTCCGGGTGAAATCGGGATTTTATCGGAGTACCCGAATCCCCCCGGGGGTTATTGGGCCTACATGGGCCATAAGGGAGAAGAGGAGGGCCGGCCAGGGCAGGCCGCGCGCCCCCTCCCCCTAGTCCGAATAGGACAAGGAAGGGGGGGGGCGGCGCCCCCCTTTCCTCTTTCTCCCTTCCTCCTTCCTTTTCCAACAAGGCAAGAGGGGGGAGTCCTATTCCCGGTTGGAGTAGGACTCCTCCAGGCGCACCCATAGGGTCGGCCGCACCTCCCCCTCTCCCTCCTTTATATACTAAGGCAAGGGGGAACCCCATGACACACAAGTTGATCCTCGTGATCGTTCCTTAGCCGTGTGTGGTGCCCCCTTCCACCATATTCACCTCGGTCATATCGTAGCGGTGCTTAGGCGAAGCCCTGGGTCGGTAGAACATCATCACCGTCATCACGCCGTCGTGCTGACGAAACTCTCCCTCAATGTTTTGCTGGATCGGAAGTCGAGGGACGTCACCGAGTTGAACGTGTGCAGAACTCGGAGGTGCCGTACGTTCGGTACTTGGATCGGTCGGATCGGGAAGATGTACAACTACTTCCTCTATGTTGTGTCAACACTTCCGTTGCCGGTCTACGAGGGTACGTAGACAACACTCTCCCCTCTCGTTGCTATGCATCACCATGATCTTGCGTGTGCGTAGGAATTTTTTTGAAATTACTATGTTCCCCAACACCTATTAACCGGAGGCCCAGCCCACAATTGTTATTTTTTGCCTGTTTTAGGGTTTCGAAGAAAAGGAATATCAAATGGAGTCCAAACGGAATGAAACCTTCGGGAACGTGATTTTCTCACTGAATACAACTCATGAGACTTGGACCCTACGTCAAGCCAACTAACAGGAGGCCACGAGGTAGGGGGCGCGCCTGCCCCCCCCCCCCCCAGGCGCGCCCTCCAACCTCGTGGGCCCCCTGTTGCTCCACCGACGTACTTCTTCCTCCTATATATAACCACATACCCCCAAACGATCAGATACGGAGCCAAAACCCTAATTCCACCGCCGTAACTTTATGTATCCACGAGATCCCATCTTGGGGCCTGTTCCAGAGCTCCGCCGGAGGGGGCATCGATCACGGAGGGCTTCTACATCAACACCATAGCCTCTCCGATGAAGTGTGAGTAGTTTACTCTAGACCTACGGGTCCATAGTTAGTAGCTAGATGGCTTCTTCTCTCTTTTTGGATCTCAATACAATGTTCTCCCCCTCTCTTGTGGAGATCTATTCGATGTAATCTTCTTTTTGCGGTGTGTTTGTTGAGACCGGTGAATTGTGGGTTTATGATCAAGTCTATCTATGAATAATATTTGAATCTTCTCTGAATTCTTTTATGTATGATTGGTTATCTTTGCAAGTCTCTTTGAATTATCAGTTTGGTTTGGCCTACTAGATTGATCTTTCTTGCAATGGGAGAAGTGCTTAGCTTTGGGTTCAATCTTGCGGTGTCCTTTCCTGGTGACAGTAAGGGTAGCAAGGCACGTATTGTATTGTTGCCATCGAGGATAACAAGATGGGGTTTTCTTCATATTGCATGAGTCTATCCATCTACATCATGTCATCTTGCTTAAGGCGTTACTCTGTTTTTAACTTAATACTCTAGATGCATGCTGGATAGCGGTTGATGAGTGGAGTAATAGTAGTAGATGCAGGCAGGAGTCGGTCTACTTGTCTCGGACGTGATGCCTATATACATGATCATACCTAGATATTCTCATAACTATCCTCAATTCTGTCAATTGCTCAACAGTAATTTGTTCACCCGCCATAGAATACTTATGCTCTCGAGAGAAGCCACTAGTGAAACCTATGCCCCCCGGGTCTATCTTTATTATATCAATCTCCTACTACTTAGTTATTTACTTTGCCTTTATTTTACTTTGCATATTTATCACAAAAATACCAAAAATATTATCTTATCATATCTATCAGATCTCACTCTCGTAAGTGGCCCTATAGGGATTGACAACCCCTATTTGCGTTGGTTGCGAGGATTTATTTGTTTTTTGTAGGTACGAGGGACTCGCGCGTAGCCTCTTACTGGATTGATACCTTGGTTCTCAAAAACTGAGGGAAATACTTACGCTACTTTGCTGCATCATCCCTTCCTCTTCGGGGAAAACCAACGCAGTGCTAAAAGAGGTATCACTCATGAACGATCCATGCACACAAAAAGGATATTTATTTGAAGTTTTTAGAGGTAGCACATGCAAATTTACTTAGGAGAATAGGATAATACCGCATATAGGTAGGTATGGTGGACTCATCTGAAATAACTTGGGTTCAATGTTTTGAATGTACAAGCAGAGTTCCCACTTAGTACAGGTGAAGGCTAGCAAATAGGTTGAGAAGCAGCCAGCTATAGAGCAACAACGGTCATGAACATGTATTATGCATAAGTAACATTGGACACTAGCATGAGTAGGATATGAACACCATGAACATAAATATCATAGAGGCTATGTTGGTTTTGATTCAACTACATGCATGAACATGTACCAAGTCAAGCCACTCGAACATTCAGAGGAGGAATATCATCATACTACATCACAATCATTTTAACGCAATGTTGACATCCAAGAAAAATCATTATCTACTTCTAGCTACTTGTGCATGGCATGATAAACTATAATCTCTAATTGTAATTGCAAACATGTTTAATCATAATGGGCTGAATCATGGATACTAGGTTAAACATATTTACAAAAACAGAACAAGTCGAGTTCATACCCGTTTCTCTCTGCCATGGCGAGTTCATCAAATGTCGTCATTATTGCCTTTCACTTGCACGACCGAATGATATGAAAATAATAATAGTGCAAGAGTACCATGGACTAAGCTAGAATCTGCAAACATTTTATTCAACAGGAGAAGACAAGGTAAAATGAGCTCTTTGTTAGATCAACAATAATGCATATGAGAGCCACTCATCATTTTCATCGTTGTCTTCTCCTCGGTATGACTCAATAAAAAGAAAACAAATTCAGAGAAACACACTGAAATATTTTTGGAGTTTTTGGTTTTCTTGAACAAGCAAATAAAAGGGAAAAGCAAAAACAAGAAAAACTATTTACATGGGAAAGCTCCCAACAAGCAAAATAAGAACAAGGAAATCTTTTTGGGTTTTCTTTTTGGTGCTACGACTAACTACTATAGAAAGAAAAATAAAAAAGAAACAATAAATATTTTTGGATTTTCTCAAAGTTTTTCAAACACACAAGAAGAAAGGGAGAAAATAAATTTAACATGGATAATACAATGAAAAGTGTGGACACCGAAAAATGAAATGTGTGAACATGAATGTAAAGTCGGTGGAACGTACTCCCCCAAGCTTAGGCTTTTGGCCTAACTTGGTATAGGGCCACTCAAAGAAACCATGGGGTCCTATGTTGAAATGCTGAGAGCTGGCACCTGAGGATCCCACTGCTGAGGCTCCGCTTGTGCTGCAGCTAGGTTGTTCCGGTAGGCAATGTTGTCCGCAGGTCTAATCCTATATGCACCCCTGGCAATAGGATCAAACAAAAGAGGTGTAGGCAATGGAATAATATCACAAGTTTCCACACTGAAAACCATGTTATAAGGAACTGGAATGTTAGGGTAACCGCTTGCAATAAACTGGTGGTGTTCCATGGCTGCACGATCTAAGTAAACCTTGGGAAAATTATAATCATGCTGGCATATCTGCATGTTAAAGCGATTAGCCAAGCGAGTAGCGTAAATACCACCATGTATTTTGCCCTTGGATTTATTAATATGGAGGCGGCGTGCCACAATAGCTCCCAAGCTATAAGTGGTGTCTCCTTGAAGGGCACGGCATAAAACAACAAGGTCTGGGGCACTGAGTGCACCCACCTTCTCTCTAGCAAGCACTTTGGGATGAAAAGAGAAAAATAATGAATGACAGGAAAATGCAAGCTAGTAGCGGTGACACTCGACACCCCTCTCTCATCCCCTACAGATAGAGTACGATAAAAGCCTTCGAAGTCTGCAGGCCTAGGCTCTGCTAAACTCCCATCGGAAGGGATCAAGCATATATCACAAAATTTAGTAAGCGGTATCTGACGGGGTTCAGCGTATAAATTAAACTGCACTTCAGGGGTATTATTCCTAGGAAGGAAAGTAAAACTTTGCACAAAGGAGTTTGTGAGGAGATGATACTGTTCACATTCAGTTGTGATGAAGTCGGTAAGGCCGGCATTAACAACATATTATGCAAACTCCTGAAGGATTCTGGCCCCTTCCATGAACGGGGTATGCGGCCATTCGCACGACCATAGCTCCGCCATTCTCTGGGTATGGAGATCACTATCATATGACTCCCCAATGACTCCCTTGGAGTTCTTCTTGGAAGAAAACTTCCTAAAGATACTCATCTTTTTCCTATGAATAAAATTCTGAAATTTTTAGTCCACAAAATTTTCTCAACAAAACCTCACAAGAATGGTTGCAACTACTCATAGGGATGCATAGAAGCCATATCAAGCATTCAAACTACTTAAAGCTCTAGGAATTCAACATGCAAGCTCATCTACAACAGCACTAAGAGTAGCTAATTATTCAAACTTTAAACCACTAAAGCAAAAACTAATTGGACAAATGGAGGAGTCACATACAATCCCTCGAAATAGTTTTGGAAATGGGGCTTCGAGCAAAGAGATCGAAATCCATGAGTTTGAGAGCAGGAAAACGAGAGAGAGAGAGAGAGCAATGTAGATTTTTTTCTGGAGGAAGGTGGTGATGTGGGATGAAGAGATAAGTGAGGGGGACCATGTGGGGACCACAACCCACCAGTCGGCGCCTGGGGGTCCTGCCGTGCCCAGGTGGGTTGTGCCCACCTGTGCACCTCGCTCTGATGTTATTTGCACCAAAATTTCTTAAATATTCAGAAAAAATCGTATTAAATTTTCAGGGCATTCTGAGAACTTTTATTTTTGGGTCATTTTTATTGCACGGGAAATTCAAAAAGCTAACAAAACATGGCATTTTATTTTATTTAACTAATAAAAACAGAAAATAAAAGGTATGGACAGAAATGTAGTGCTTACTAAATTCATCGACTTCATACCTCTCAAAAATGATCCATTAATAAGGTTGATCAAGTCTTATTAACAACCACTTTCGATTAGCATGAAACCGAAGAACTTCTGTAAATCATTAAGTTAGCTCAACGGGGATATGAATGTCCCCAACAATAAGCATTTCATAATTCTTTTTGACAGTAGGTAGAGGTAGTTGAAAACTTCCAATAGTGATTTTTGGAGATTTTTCAATAACATTAATACCATTCACTTGGAATTGTTTCTTCAGAAAGTGCATCGTATGCTCATTACCATTGATGTGAAAAAGTGATCTTGCTTTTATTGCAATCAATAACAGCTCCTGCAGTATTCAAGAAGGGTCTACCAAGGATAATCGACATGTTGTCGTCCTCGGGCATCTCAAGTATAACAAAGTCAGTCAAAATAGTAACATTAGCAACAACAACGGGCACATCCTCACAGATACCGATAGGTATGGCCATTGATTTGTCAGCCATTTACAAAGATATTTTAGTAGGTGTGAGTTTATTCAAATCAAGTCTATATAAAGAGAAAGGCAAAACACTAACAATAGCTCCCAAATCACATAAGGCAGTTTTCACATAGTTTCTTTTGATGGAGCAAGGTATAGTTGGTATTCCCGGATCTCCCAGTTTTTAGGTACTCCATCTTTAAAAGTATAATTAGCAAGCATGGTGGAGATTTCAGCTTCCGGTATTTTTCTCTTATTGGTGATGATGTCTTTCATGTACTTTGCATAAGGAGGCATTTTCAATATATCAGTCAAGCGAGTACGCAAAAAGACTGGCCTCAGCATTTCAGCAAAGCGTTCAAATTCTTCATCATCATTCTTTTTAGTTGACTTAGGTGGAAAGGGCGTAGGTTTTTGAACCCATGGTTCTCTTTCCTTACCGTGTTTTCTGGCAACACAGTCTCTTTTATCATATCTTTTATTCTTAGGTTACGGGTTATCAAGGTCAACAACAGGTTCTATCTCAACATCATTGTATGGTTATTCATTATTTGTTTGAGTGTTTTCATGAACCTCATCATTATCTTTTTCATTACTAGAAGGTGAGTGTTCGTTACCAGATTGAGTTTCAGCATCAGAGATAGAAACTTCATTATCGGGAGGTTTTCTACTTCAAGTTCACTAGAGGCATGCAAAGTCCTATCATTTTTCTTCTTCTTTTTATTTTTAGAAGGACTACATGCATCAGTGTTAACTCTTTGAGAGTCTTGTTCAATTCTCTTCGGGTGTCCCTAAGGATAAAGTGGTTCCTGAGTCATTTTACCTCCTCTAGTTGCTACTCTAATAGCAAAGTCACTTATATTATTATTCATTTCATCTAGCAGCTCTCTTTGAGATTTAGAAACTTGTTCTAACTGGATTTGAACCATAGAAGCATGTTTCCCCACACCGCTAACATCATTTGAGATTCTAAATAAAAAGTCACTCAAGCGAGCAATCATATCAGAATTGTATTTCAGTTGTTTCATATCATTTGCATTGAAGTTATCTTGCTTTCTAATGTAATTTTCAAACTCATAAAGGCATTGGCTAGGGTTCATATTGTGAGGATTACCATCATCATAGAATTTCATTAGAGAATTTACCTCTACCACCTTAGGGAGTGGTGGTGTATCAAACCCATGTATTTCTTCAATAGGAGGTAAATTTTTGACATCCTCAGCTTTAATACCTTTTCCTTCATAGATTTCTTTGCCTCTTGAATATCTTCAGGACTGAGATATAAAATACCCCTCTTCTTCGGAGTGGGTTTAAGCGGTGGTTTAGGAAGAATCCAATCATCATAGTTTTTCAACATGCCATTCAATAATTCTTTAGCTTGACCAATAGTTCGTTCTCTGAAAACACAACCAACACAACTATCTAGGAAATCCCTAGAAGCATCGGTTAGTCCATTATAGAAGATATCAAGTATTTAATTTTTCTTAAGAGGATGATCATGCAAAGCATTAAGCAATTGGAGAAGCCTCCCCCAAGCTTGTGGGAGACTCTCTTCTTCAATTTGCGCAAAGTTGAATATTTCCTGTGTTGGAAATATGCCCTAGAGGCAATAATAAAAGTATTATTATATTTCAATGTTCATGATAAATGTCTTTTATTCATGCTATAACTGTATTATCCGGAAATCATAATACACGTGTGAATACTTAGACCACAATATGTCCCTGGTGAGCCTCTAGTTGACCAGCTCGTTGTGATCAACAGATAGTCATGGTTTCCTGACTATGGACATTGGATGTCGTTGATAACGGGATCACATCATTAGGAGAACGATGTGATGGACAAGACCCAATCATAAGCATAGCATAAAAGATCGTGTAGTTCGTTTTGCTAGAGCTTTGCCAGTGTCAAGTATCTCTTCCTTCGACCATGAGATCCTGTAACTCCCGGATACCGTAAGAGTGCCTTGGGTGTATCAAACGTCACAACGTAACTGGGTGACTATAAAGGTGCATTACAGGTATCTTCGAAAGTAGCTGTTGGGTTGACACGGATCGAGACTGGGATTTGTCACTCCGTATGACGGAGAGGTATCTCTGGGCCCACTCGGTAATGCATCATCATTATGAGCTCAATGTGACCAAGGTGTTGGACACGGGATCATGCATTACGGTACGAGTAAAGTGACTTGCCGGTAACGAGACTGAACAAGGTATTGGGATACCGACGATCGAGTCTCGGGCAAGTAACGTACCGATTGACAAAGGGAATTGCATACAGGGTTTGATCGAATCCTCGACATCGTGGTTCATCTGATGACAACATCGAGGAGCATGTGGGAGCCATCATGGGTATCCAGATCCCGCTGTTGGTTATTGACTGAGAGCGTCTCGGTCATGTCTGCATGTCTCCCGAACCCGTAGGGTCTACACACTTAAGGTTCGGTGACGCTAGGGTTATTAGGAAGACTAGTATGTGACTACCGAATGTTGTTCGGAGTCCCGGATGGGATCCTGGACGTCACGAGGAGATCCGGAAGGGTCCGGAGGTAAAGATTTATATATGGGAAGTTGTCAAACAGACACCGGGAAGTTTCGGGGTCATACCGGTATTGTACCGGGGCCACCGGAAGGGTTCCGGGGGTCCACCGGGAGGGGCCACCCCTCCCGGGGGGCCACATGAGCTGCGTGGGGCAGGGAGCCAGCCCCTGGTGGGCTGGCCGCACCCCCCTCCCTTGGGCCCATGCGCCTAGGGTTGAGGGGGAACCCTAGAGGGGGCGCCCCCCTTGGCTTGGGGGGCAAGCCACCCTCTCCCCTCTCCCCTAGGCCGCCGCACCCCCCCTAGATGGGTTCTAGGGGGCCGGCCCCCTTCTCCCTTCCCCCTATAAATAGAGGGGTGAGGGGAGGGCAGCCGTACCATCCTCCAAGGCGCAGCCCTCCCCTCCCCAACACCTCTCCTCCTCCGTTGTGTGCTTGGTGAAGCCCTGTCGGAGTACTGCCTCTCCACCATCACCACGCCGTCGTGCTGCCGGTGGAGCTGTCTTCCTCAACCTCTCCTTCCCCCTTGCTGGATCAAGAAGGAGGAGACGTCTCCCGTCCCGTACGTGTGTTGAACGCGGAGGTGCTGTCCGTTCAGCACTTGGTCATCGGTGATTCGAATCACGTCGAGTACGACTACATCATCACCTTGCAAGCTTCCGCACGCGATCTACAAGTGGTATGTAGATGCAAACTCTCTCCCTTGACTCGTTGCTTAGATGAACTCATAGATGGATCTTGGTGAAACCGTAGGAAAAATTTTAATTTTCTGCAATGTTCCCCAACAGTGGTATCAGAGCTAGGTCTATGCGTAGTTCTCTTTGCACGAGTAGAACACAATTTTGTTGTGGGCGTGGATTTTGTCATCTTACTTGCCTCTACTAGTCTTTTCTTGCTCAACGGTATTGTGGGATGAAGCGGCCCGGACCAACCTTACACGTACGCTTACGTGAGACCGGTTCCACCGACTGACATGCACTAGTTGCATAAGGTGGCTGGCGGGTGTCTGTCTCTCCCACTTTAGTTGGAGCGGAATCGATGAACATGGCCCTTATGAAGGGTAAATAGAAGTTGACAAAATCACGTTGTGGTGATTCGTAGGTAAGAAAGTGTTCTTGCTAGAACCCAATTGCAGCCACATAAAAGATGCAACAACAATTAGAGGACGTCTAACTTGTTTTTGCAGCGATTGATCATGTGATGTGATATGGCCAGAAGTTGTGATGAATGATGAAGTGTGATGTATGAGATCATGTTATTTGTAATAGGATTCACGACTTGCATGTCGATGAGTATGACAACCGGCAGGAGCCATAGGAGTTGTCTTTATTTTTTGTATGACCTGCGTGTCATTGAATAACGCCATGTAAACTACTTTACTTTATTGCTAAACGTTAGTCATAGAAGTAGAAGTAGTCGTTGGCGTGACAACTTCATGAAGACACGATGATGGAGATCATGATGATGGAGATCATGGTGTCAAGCCGGTGACAAGATGATCATGGAGCCCCGAAGATGAAGATCATGTCACAACTATATAATTGCATGTGATGTTTATTATGTATTATGCATCTTGTTTACTTAGGACGACGGTAGTAAATAAGATGATCCCTTACAAAATTTCAAGAAGTGTTCTCCCCTAACTGTGCACCGTTGCTACAGTTCGTCGCTTCTAAGCACCACGTGATGATCGGGTGTGATGGATTCTTACGTTCACATACAACGGGTGTAAGACAGTTTTACACAGCGAAAACACTTAGGGTTAACTTGACGAGCCTAGCATGTGCAGAGATGGCCTCGGAACACGGAGACCGAAAGGTCGAACACGAATCGTATGGAAGATACGATCAACATGAGAATGTTCACCGACGATGACTAGTCCGTCTCACGTGATGATCGGACACGGGCTAGTCGACTCGGATCGTGTAACACTTAGATGACTAGAGGGATGTCAAATCTAAGTGGGAGTTCATAATTTGATTAAGAACTTTATTATCATGAACTTAGTCTAAAACCTTTGCAAATATGTCTTGTAGATCAATGGCCAACGCTAATGTCAACATGAGCTTCAACGCGTTCCTAGAGAAAACCAAGCTGAAAGATGATGGCAGCAACTATACGGACTGGGTCCGGAACCTGAGGATCATCCTCATAGCTGCCAGGAAACAATATGTCCTAGAAGGACCGCTAGGTGACGCTCCCGTCCCAGAGAACCAAGACATTATGAATGCTTGGCAAACTCGCGCTGATGATTACTCCCTCGTTCAGTGCGGCATGCTTTACAGCTTAGAACCGGGGCTCCAAAAGCGTTTTGAGCACCACGGGGCATATGAGATGTTCGAAGAGCTGAAACTAGTTTTTCGAGCTCATGCCCGGGTCGAGAGATATGATGTCTCCGACAAGTTCTACAGTTGTAAGATGGAGGAAAACAGTTCTGTCAGTGAGCACATCCTGAAGATGTCTGGGTTGCACAACCGTATGACCCAGCTGAACATTAACCTCCCAGATGAGGCGGTCATTGACAGAATCCTCCAGTCGCTCCCACCAAGCTACAAGAGCTTTGTGATGAACTACAACATGCAGGGGATGGAAAAGACCATTCCTGAAGTGTTCTCGATGCTGAAGTCAGCAGAGGCTGAAATCAAGAAAGAACATCAAGTGTTGATGGTCAATAAGACCACTAAGTTCAAGAAGGGCAAGGGTAAGAAGAACTTCAAGAAGGACGGCAAAGATGTTGCCGCGCCTGGTAAGCCAGTTACCGGGAAGAAGTCAAAGAATGGACCCAAGCCTGAGACTGAGTGCTTTTATTGCAAGGGGAAGGGTCACTGGAGGCGGAACTGCCCCAAATACTTAGCGGATAAGAAGGCCGGCAACACCAAAGGTATATTTGATATACATGTAATTGATGTGTACCTTACCAATACTCGTAGTAACTCCTGGGTATTTGATACCGGTGCCGTTGCTCATATTTGTAACTCACAGCAGGAGCTGCGGAATAAACAGAGGCTGGGGAAGGACGAGGTGACGATGCGCATCGGGAATGGTTCCAGAGTCGATGTGATCGCCGTCGGCACGCTGCCTCTACATTTACCTACGGGATTAGTTTTGAACCTTAATAATTGTTATTTAGTGCCAAGTTTGAGCATGAACATTGTATCTGGATCTCGTTTAATACGAGATGGCTACTCATTTAAATCTGAGAATAATGGTTGTTCAATTTATATGAGAGATATGTTTTATGGTCATGCTCCGATGGTCAATATGAATCTCGAGCGTAATATTACACATGTTCATAGTGTAGATGCCAAAAGATTTAAAGTTGATAACGATAGTCCCACATACTTGTGGCACTGCCGCCTTGGTCACATTGGTGTCAAGCGCATGAATAAGCTCCATGCCGATGGACTTTTAGAGTCTCTTGATTATGAATCGTTTGACACGTGCGAACCATGCCTTTTGGGCAAAATGACCAAGACTCCGTTCTCTGGAACGATGGAGCGAGCAACCAACTTGTTGGAAATCATACATACCGATGTGTGCGGTCCAATGAGCGTTGAGGCTCGCGGAGGATATCGTTATGTTCTCACTCTCACTGATGACTTGAGTAGATATGGGTATGTCTACTTAATGAAACACAAGTCTGAGACCTTTGAAAAGTTCAAGGAATTTCAGAATGAGGTAGAGAATCAACGTGACCGAAAGATAAAATTCTTACGATCAGATCGTAGAGGAGAATACTTAAGTCACGAATTTGGCACACACTTAAGGAAATGTAGAATCGTTTCACAGCTCACGCCGCCTGGAACACCTCAGCGAAACGATGTGTCCGAACGTCGTAATCGCACCCTATTGGATATGGTGCGGTCTATGATGTCTCTTACCGATTTACCGCTATCATTTTGGGGATACGCTCTAGAGACAGCTACATTCACTTTAAATAGGGCACCGTCTAAATCCGTTGAGACGACACCGTATGAATTATGGTTTGGAAAGAAACCTAAGCTGTCGTTTCTAAAAGTTTGGGGATGCGATGCTTATGTCAAGAAACTTCAACCTGAAAAGCTCGAACCCAAGTCGGAAAAATGCGTATTCATAGGATACCCTAAGGAAACTGTAGGGTATACCTTCTACTTAAGATCCGAAGGCAAGATCTTTGTTGCCAAGAACGGATGCTTTCTGGAAAAAGAGTTTCTCTCGAAAGAAGTAAGTGGGAGGAAAGTAGAACTCGATGAAGTACTACCTCTTGAGCGGGAAAGTGGCGCAGCGCAGGAAACCGTTCCTGTGATGCCCACACCAACTGAAGAGGAAAACAATGATGATGATCAAGGTACTTCGGATCAAGTTACTGCTGAACTTCGTAGGTCCACAAGGACACGTTCCGCACCAGAGTGGTACGGCAACCCTGTCCTGGAAATCATGTTGTTAGACAACAATGAACCTTCGAACTATGAAGAAGCGATGGCGGGCCCGGATTCCAACAAATGGCTTGAAGCCATGAAATCCGAGATAGAATCCATGTATGAAAACAAAGTATGGACTTTGACAGACTTGCCCGATGATCGGCGAGCGATAGAAAACAAATGGATCTTTAAGAAGAAGACGGACGCGGATGGTAATATTACAATCTATAAGGCTCGACTTGTCGCTAAGGGTTATCGACAAGTTCAAGGGATTGACTACGACGAGACTTTCTCTCCCGTAGCGAAGCTGAAGTCCGTCCGAATCATGTTAGCAATTGCCGCATACTATGATTATGAGATATGGCAAATGGACGTCAAAACGGCATTCCTTAACGGGCATCTTAAGGAAGAACTGTATATGATGCAGCCGGAAGGTTTTGTCGATCCTCGGAACGCTAACAAAGTATGCAAGCTCCAGCGATCCATTTATGGACTGGTGCAAGCATCTCGGAGTTGGAACATTCGCTTTGATGAGATGATCAAAGCGTTTGGGTTTATGCAGACTTATGGAGAAGCCTGCGTTTACAAGAAAGTGAGTGGGAGCTCTGTAGCATTTCTCATATTATATGTAGATGACATACTCTTGATGGGAAATAATATAGAATTTCTGGACAGCATTAAGGCCTACTTGAATAAGTGTTTTTCAATGAAGGACCTTGGAGAAGCTGCTTATATATTAGGCATCAAGATCTATAGAGATAGATCGAGACGCCTCATAGGTCTTTCACAAAGCACATACCTTGATAAGATTTTGAAGAGGTTCAAAATGGATCAGTCCAAGAAGGGGTTCTTGCCTATGTTACAAGGTGTGAGATTGAGCTCGGCTCAGTCACCGACCACGGCAAAAGATAAAGAAGAGATGAGTGTCATCCCCTACGCTTCAGCCATAGGATCTATTATGTATGCCATGCTGTGTACCAGACCCGATGTAAACCTTCCCGTAAGTTTGGTAGCAAGATACCAAAGTAATCCCGGCAAGGAACACTGGACAGCGGTCAAGAATATCCTGAAGTACCTGAAAAGGACGAAGGACATGTTTCTCGTTTATGGAAGAGACGAAGAGCTCGTCATAAAGGGTTACATCGACGCTAGCTTCGACTCAGATCTGGATGACTCTAAGTCACAAACCGGATACGTGTATATGTTGAATGGTGGAGCAGTAAGCTGGTGCAGCTGCAAGCAGAGCGTCGTGGCGGGATCTACGTGTGAAGCGGAGTACATGGCAGCCTCGGAGGCAGCACATGAAGCGATTTGGGTGAAGGAGTTCATCACCGACCTAGGAGTCATACCCAATGCGTCGGGGCCGATCAAACTCTTCTGTGACAACACTGGAGCTATTGCCCTCGCCAAGGAGCCCAGGTTTCACAAGAAGACCAGGCACATCAAGCGTCGTTGCAACTCCATCCGTGAAAATGTTCAAGATGGAGACATAGAGATTTGCAAAGTGCACACGGATCTGAATGTCGCAGATCCGCTGACTAAACCTCTCTCGCGTGCAAAACATGATCAACACCAGAACTCTATGGGTGTTCGATTCATCACAATGTAACTAGATTGGTGACTCTAATGCAAGTGGGAGACTGTTGGAAATATGCCCTAGAGGCAATAATAAAAGTATTATTATATTTCAATGTTCATGATAAATGTCTTTTATTCATGCTATAACTGTATTATCCGGAAATCGTAATACACGTGTGAATACTTAGACCACAATATGTCCCTGGTGAGCCTCTAGTTGACCAGCTCGTTGTGATCAACAGATAGTCATGGTTTCCTGACTATGGACATTGGATGTCGTTGATAACGGGATCACATCATTAGGAGAATGATGTGATGGACAAGACCCAATCATAAGCATAGCATAAAAGATCGTGTAGTTTGTTTTGCTAGAGTTTTGCCAGTGTCAAGTATCTCTTCCTTCGACCATGAGATCGTGTAACTCCCGGATACCGTAAGAGTGCCTTGGGTGTATCAAACGTCACAACGTAACTAGGTGACTATAAAGGTGCATTACAGGTATCTCCGAAAGTAGCTGTTGGGTTGACACGGATCGAGACTGAGATTTGTCACTCCGTATGACGGAGAGGTATCTCTGGGCCCACTCGGTAATGCATCATCATTATGAGCTCAATGTGACCAAGGTGTTGGACACGGGATCATGCATTACGGTACGAGTAAAGTGACTTGCCGGTAACGAGACTGAACAAGGTATTGGGATACCGACGATCGAGTCTCGGGCAAGTACCGTACCGATTGACAAAGGGAATTGCATACAGGGTTTGATCGAATCCTCGACATCGTGGTTCATCCGATGACAACATCGAGGAGCATGTGGGAGCCATCATGGGTATCCAGATCCCGCTATTGGTTATTGACTGAGAGCGTCTCGGTCATGTCTGCATGTCTCCCGAACCCGTAGGGTCTACACACTTAAGGTTCGGTGACGCAAGGGTTATTAGGAAGACTAGTATGTGACTACCGAATGTTGTTCGGAGTCCCGGATGGGATCCTGGACGTCACGAGGAGATCCGGAAGGGTCCGGAGGTAAAGATTTATATATGGGAAGTTGTCAAACAGACACCGGGAAGTTTCGGGGTCATACAGGTATTGTACCGGGGCCACCGGAAGGGTTCCGGGGGTCCACCGGGAGGGGCCACCCCTCCCGGGGGGCCACATGGGCTGCGTGGGTCAGGGAGCCAGCCCCTGGTGGGCTGGCCGCACCCCCCTCCCTTGGGCCCATGCGCCTAGGGTTGAGGGGGAACCCTAGAGGGGGCGCCCCCCTTGGCTTGGGGGGCAAGCCACCCTCTCCCCTCTCCCCTAGGCCGCCGCACCCCCCCTAGATGGGTTCTAGGGGGCCGGCCCCCTTCTCCCTTCCCCCTATAAATAGAGGGGTGAGGGGAGGGCAGCCGTACCATCCTCCAAGGCGCAGCCCTCCCCTCCCCAACACCTCTCCTCCTCCGTTGTGTGCTTGGCGAAGCCCTGTCGGAGTACTGCCTCTCCACCATCACCACGCCGTCGTGCTGCCGGTGGAGCTGTCTTCCTCAACCTCTCCTTCCCCCTTGCTGGATCAAGAAGGAGGAGACGTCTCCCGTCCCGTACGTGTGTTGAACGCGGAGGTGCTGTCCGTTCAGCACTTGGTCATCGGTGATTCGAATCACGTCGAGTACGACTACATCATCACCTTGCAAGCTTCCGCACGCGATCTACAAGTGGTATGTAGATGCAAACTCTCTCCCTTGACTCGTTGCTTAGATGAACTCATAGATGGATCTTGGTGAAACCGTAGGAAAAATTTTAATTTTCTGCAACGTTCCCCAACATCCTGCAAGGCAGCTTGTTTCTTATGAGCAGGAAAATATTTTTCAGAGAAGTAATAAATCATATCCTGGGGACTACGCACACAACCAGGAGCAAGAGTATTGTACCAAGCTTTAGCATCACCCTTTAGTGAGAAAGGAAATAATTTGAGAACAAAGTAATAATGAGTGCTCTCATCATGTGTAAAAAGGGTGGCTATATCATTCAACTTAGTAAGATGTGCCACAACAGTTTCAGTTTCATAACCATGGAAAGGATCAGATTCAACCAGAGTAATTAGCCCTGGGTTGACAGAGAATTCATAATCCTTATCATCAATAAAGATAGGTGAAGTAGAAAACTTAGGATCACATTTCATTCTAGCATTCAGAGATTTTTCTTTATACTTGTTTAATAATTTCTCTAGATCATCTCTATCATTGCAAGCAAGAATATCTCTAGTTGCTTCTTCACTCATAACATAACCTTCCGGTACCTTTGGCAATTCATATCTAGGAGGGCTAGTTCTAGTAGGTGTTTCAAGATTTTCAGTTTCAAGCTCATCATCAGTTTCAACAATATCATGCTGTCTTACTCTAGCAATCTGTTCATCAAGAAATTCACCTAGTGGCACATTATCATCAAGCAAGGTACTAGCATCATAATGCGTAGCATTGATAGCAGAAGTAGCATCATCAATAACTTGCGACATATCAGAATTAATAGCATGTGGTGGTGTTGCAAGTTTACCTATAATACAAGGTGAATCTAAAGCGGAGCTGGATGGCAGTTCCTTACCTCCCCTAGTTTTAGAGGGAACAATCTTAGTCTTACCATCCTTCAGATTGTTCATAGTGACAATTTCATCATAATCCCAAGTGACTCAGCAAATATAGCTATGCTCCCCGACAACGGCGCCAGAAAAAGGTCTTGATAACCCACAAGTATAGGGGATCACAATAGTTTTCGTGGGTAGAGTATTCAACCCAAATTTATAGATTCGACACAAGGGGAGCCGAAGAATATTTGCAAGTATTAGCAACTAATTTAGTCACACCTGGAGATTAATTATCTGCGACAAAGTGATTAGTAGCGCAGTAATATGATAGTTTTGATAGTAGTAGCAATAGCAATAGTAACGGTAACAATGATAGCAGTAGTTTTGTAGCAAGTGCAACAGTAACGATAGCAGTACTAACTTAGCAAGCACAATATAAGATAAATTCGTAGGCATTGGATCGATGATTTGTTGGATGATATTCATCATGGGACAGTCATAACCTAGGGTGATACGGCACTAGCTCCAGTTCATAAATATAATGTAGACATGTATTTCGTAAATAGTCATACATGTTTATGGAAAGAACTTGCATGGCATCTTTCGTCCTACCCTCCTGTGTCAGCAGGGTCCTATTGGAAACTAAGGGATATTAATGCCTCCTTTTAATAGAGAACCAGAACAAAGCATTAACGCACGGTGAATACATGAACTCCTCAAACTACGGTCATCACCAAGAGTGGTCCCGACAATTGTCACTCCGGGGTTGCTGGATCATAACATGTAGTAGGTGACTATAACTTGCAAGATCGGATCTAGAACATAGATATAATGGTGGTAACATAAACGGTTCAGATCTGAAACCATGGAACCTGGGCCCAAAGTGAGAAGCATTAAGCATGGCAAAGTCATAGCAACATCAATCTCAGAACATAGTGGATACTAGGGATCAAGCCCTAACAAAACTAACTAGATTACATGATGAATCTCATCTAACTCCTCACCGACTAGCGAGCCTATGAAGGAATTACTCACTCCCGGTGGGGAGTGTCATGGAATTAGCGATGGAGAAGGGTTGGTGATGATGAAGATCGAAGATCCCCCTCTCCGGAGCCCCAAATGGACTCCAAATCGGGCCTCCCAATGAAGAACAGGAGGTGACTGCGGCTCCATCTCGTGGAATGCGATAATTCTTTCTCCTTGATTTTTCTTCTTCTGGAAAATAGGATTTTATAGCATAGGTTTCATGGACTGCAGGGCCACCAGGTGGGGACAGCCCACCTGGGTGCGCCTGGGTGGGCAGGCGCGCCCTGGTGGGTTGTGCCCACCCAGGTGCCCCCCTCCAGTAGTTCTTGGCTCCAAAAATTCTCTTTTATTATATAAAAATTCCTTGCAAAGTTTCTTTCCAATTCGAGAACTTTTATTTTTGCACAAAAAACAACACCGTGGTAGTTCTGCTAAAAATAGCGTCAGTCCGGGTTAGTTTCATTCAAATCATGCAAATTAGAGTCCAAAACAAGAGGAAAAGCGTTAGGAAAAGTAGATACGACGGAGACGTATCAGTATAGTGGACTCTTGTGGCAAAACTGGGTTTAAGGATTTTGGATGCACAAGTAGTGATCATACTTAGTGCAAATGAAGGCTAGCAAAAGATTGAGAAGCATCCAACCAAGAAACAAAAAATCTCATAAGTGAGCATTAAGCATAACTAACACCGAATAATGCACCACAAGTAGGATATAATTTCATAGCATGATTAATGACTTTCATGCTTGCATAGGGAATCACAAACCTTAACACCAATATTCTTACTAAAGCATAGTTACTCATCAACATGACTCACATATTATATCATCATATCACAAAATTATTACAAGGAATCAAGTTTATTTTGTCCAATGATCTTCATGAAAGTTTTTATTATATCCTTCTTGAATATATATCACTTTGGGACTAATTTCATATGTTGTTTTTGATAGCTCAAACAAATCTAAGTGAAGAACATGAGCATACAAAATTTCTTCTCTCAAAATAATTTAAGTGAAGTATGAGAGAATTTCTTAAAAAAATAGTAACTCTCAAATAAATCTAAGTGAAGCATGAGAGAATTTCTTCAAAAATAATAAAGCACACGGTGCTAAAAAAGATATAAGTGAAGCACTAGAGCAATTCCATAGCTCAAAAAGATTTAAGTGAAGCATAGAGAGCAATTCTAATAAGTCATAGCATAATTTTGGCTCTATCAAATAGGTGTGTGCAACAAGGATAGATGACTAAAAATAAAAATCAAAACAAGTAAAGACTCATATCATACAAGACGCTCCAAGCAAAACTCATGATATGTGATGAATAAAGATATAGCTCCAAGTCAAATACCGATGGTCGTTAGAAGAAAGAGGGGATGCCACTCGGGAATCCCCAAGCTTAGTTGCTTGCTTCTCTTTTAGATAATAGCTTGGTATGCCATGGGGAATCCCCAAGCTTAGGCTCTTCTTAATCCTTATTCCTTCATCCATCGTGATCTCACCCAAAACTTGAAAACTTCAATCGCACAAAACTCAACAAAACCTTCATGAGATCCGTTAGTATAACAATGCAAATCACTACTATAAGTACAGTTGCAAACCCATTCATATTTTATTTTTGCATTATATCTACTGTATTCCAACTTTGCTATAGCTTATACCCTCCAATACAAATCATAAATTCATCGAAATAAGCACACAACGGAAACAAAATAGAATCTGTCAAAAACAGAACAATATGTAGTAATCTGAAAACTTCGAATACTTCTGTAACTCCAAAAATTCTGCAAAATTAGGACAACGTGGGAAATTTGTATATTAATCTTCTTAAAAAATAATAAGTATTTTATTGCACTTCTGTTGAAAATGAGAATTGTTTTTCTGGGCGCAAAAGTTTCTGTTTTTCAGCAAGATCGAATTAACTGTCACCCAACATGATCCCAAAGGCTTTGCTTGGCACAAACACTAATTAAAACAAAAAATCACAATCATAACAGTAGCATAATTGTGCAAATAGAAATAAAAATACAAAAATAAATTTTATTCATTGGGTTGCCTCCCAACAAGCGCTATGGTTTTATGCCCCTAACTAGGCATAATGCAAAGATCTAAGTGTTGTCATCTTTGGTTCTAGATCCATAAGATGCCCTCATGATTGATTCATATGGTGGATTAATTATTGTTCTATGGAATTTTTCCATACCCTTCCTTAGTGGAAATTGAAACTTAATATTTCCTTCTTTCATATCAATCACGGCACCAATAGTGCGTAAAAACGGTCTACCAAGAATAATTGGGCAAGACGGATTGCAATCAATATCAAGAACAATAAAATCTATGGGCACATAATTCCTATTTTCAAGAATAAGAACATCATTAATTCTTCCCATAGGTTTTTTAATAGTAGAATCCTCCAAGTGCAAATTTAAAGAACATTCTTCAATATCGGTAAGACCAAGCACATCACATAAAGATTTCAGAATTGTAGAAACACTAGCACCCAAGTCACATAAAGAGAAACACTCATGATTTTAATGTTGACTTTGATAGTAGGTTCCCATTCATCATGTAATTTTCTAGCAATTGAAATATCTAATTCCAACTTTTCCCCCAAAACTTTCATCATAGCATCAACGATATGTTTAGTAAAAGCTTTATTTTGTTCATACGCATGTGGTGAATTAATCATGGATTGCAACAAAGTGATACAATCAATCAAAGAGAAATTATCATAATTAAAGTCTTTGTAATCCAAAAGAGTGGCCACATCACTAGTTAAAGTTTTGACCTCTCCAAACCCACTTTTATCAATTTTCTCAACAAGATTTTCACCCTCCAAATTATTGGGATGCCTTCTAGCTAAAGTTGACTCTTCTTCAGTCCCTTTATCATCAATTTAATTTTACTAACAAGGAATCAATATAATAAACACCAATCATTTTAAGATTTTCATCATTTTTATGAAACCAATCACTAGAAAACGCCTTTTGTAAAAATTCTCTTTTAGCTCTAAGCATAGCGGTTATTTTCTTACTTTCATCCATAGAAACATATAAAGCTTTAATTGATTCCTCAACCTTAGGCAAAAATATTTTCATCTTGAGATTTTCTACATCATGAGAAATTCTATCAATGCTTCTAGACATATCATCAATTTTACTCAATTTTTCTTCTATCATAGTATTAGAATTCTTTTGAGCATTGATAAATCCTTTAATATTATTCTCAAGATCAGAGGTGTTCCTATTATTATTATTATAAGAAGGATTACCATAATTATTAGATGAATTCCCCGGAAAAGGTCTAGGATTAAAATTACCTCTATAAGCATTGTTATTAAAATTGTTTTGTGAGAAATAATTCACATCTATGGCATCACTATTTTGCTCAATCAAGGTAGACAAAGGCACATCATTAAGATCAATAGGAGCATGTTTATTATAAACCAACTTCATAAGAGCATCAAATTTTTCACTCAAAGAATTTATTTCTTCTACCGAATTAACCTTTTTACTAGTAGGAGTTCTTTCGGTATACCATTGTGAATAATTTGCAATAATATTATCAAGAAATTTAGTAGCTTCACCCAAAGTAATTTCCATAAAAGTACTAGCCGCGGCGGAATCTAAAAGATTTCTTTAAACAAAATTCAATCCTGCATAAATTTTTTGTATGATCATCCAAAGATTTAAACCATGAGTAGGACAATTTCTTAGCATCAATTTCATTCTTTCCCAATATTGCGCAACATGTTCATGCTCAAGTTGCCTAAAATTCATGATTTGTGTCCTAAGGGAAATAATTTTCACGGGCGGAAAATATTTAGTAATAAAAGCATCTTTGCACTTATCCCAAGAATGGATACTTTTGCGAGGCAAAGAAGGAAACCAATTTTTTGCGTGATCTCGCAAAGAAACGGGAATAATTTCAACTTCACAATATCATTGTCCACATATTTTTTGTTTTGCATATCACATAATTCCATGAATGTGTTAAGATGGGACGCGGCATCCTCATTAGGAGTACCGGAAAATTGATCTTTAATGACAAGATTCAACAAAGCGTCATTAATATCAGAAGACTCCGCACTAGTGGCGGCAGGAGCAATCAGAGTGCTAATAAAATCATTGTTGTTGGTATTGAAGAAATCACACAACTTGGCGTTCTCTTGAGTCATTGTGACTACGCAACAAGATTGCACTCAAAAACAGATCTGATGAGAAAACGACGAACGAAAAAGAGGGCGAATAAAACGACAGATTTTGTGAAGTGGGGGAGATGAAAATGAGAGGCAAATAGCAAATAATGTAATTGCAACGAGATGAGATTTGTGATTAGGAACCTGGTAGATGTTGATGATTTCTCCCTGGCAACGACGCCAAAAATTCCTTTTGATTGCGTCTTGAACTATGTCGGTATTTCCCCAAAGAGGAAGGGATGATGCAACATAACGACGGTAGGTTTCCCTCAGTGATGAGACCAAGGTTATCGAACCAGTAGGAGAATCATGCAACACTATGTAAACAGTACCTGCACACAAAGAACAAATACTTGCAACCCGACGTTTTTAAAGGGGTTGTCAATCCCTTTCGGATAACGGTGCCAGAAATTGTTGAGTTGATGGGATAAAAATATGATAGATTGGATAAATAGATTGTGAATAAATGCAAAAATAAAATAAAGTGCAACAAGGTATTTTTGGGTTTTTGGAAATATAGATCTGGAAATAAAAGCAAATAAAAATAGATCTTGAAGACAAATATAACAAAGAAGAGACCCGGGCGCCGTAGATTTCACTAGTGGCTTCTCTCGAGAAAAATAGCATATGGTGGGTAAACAAATTACCACTAGTAAATTGATAGAAATTCAAATAATCATGACGATATCCAGGAAATGATCATTATATAGGCATCACGTCCAAGATCAGTAGACCAACTCCTGCATGCATCTACTACTATTACTCCACACATCGACCGCTATCCAGCATGCATCTAGTGTATTAAGTTCATGGAGAAACGGAGTAATGCAATAAGAACGATGACATGATATAGACAAGATCTATTTATGTAGAAATAGACCCTGTTGTTATCCTCAATAGCAACGATACATACATGTCGTTTCCCCTTTTGTCACTGGGATCGAGCACCGTAAGATCGAACCCATCATAAACACCTCTTCCCATGGCAAGATAAATCTATCTAGTCGGCCTAACTAAACCAAAGATTCGAATAAGAAATACGAGGCTATAAGTAATCATGCATATAAGAGATCAAAAGACTGAAATAACTTTCATGGATAAAAACATATATATGATCATAAACTCAAAGTTCATCGGATCCCAACAAACACACCGCAAAAAGAGTTACGTCAAATAGATCTTCAAGAGACCATTGTATTGAGAATCAAAAGAGAGAGAGAGGAAGCCATCTAGCTACTGCCTATGGACCCGTAGGTCTACAATGAGCTACTCACGGATCATCGGAGAGGCATCAATGAGGATGATGAACCCCTCCGTGATGGTGTCTAGATTGGATCTGTGGTTTCTGGAACTTTGCGACGGCTGGAATTGATTTTCGTCGACTCCCGTATGGTTTATAGAATATTGAGGTATTTATAGAGCAAAGAGGCGGTGTGGGAGGCCACCGAGGTGGGCACAACCCACCTGGGCGTGCCTGGGCCCCCAGGCACGCCCTGGTGGGTTGTGCTCCCCTCGGAGCCCCCTCTGGTACTCCCTCCATCCCAAAATTGTTGTCTTAGATTTGTCTAGATATGAATGTATCTAATACTAAAACATGACTTGATACATTCGTATGTAGACAAATCTAAGACAATAATTTTGGGACAGAGGGAGTACTTCTTTGGCCCAACAGGTGTCTTCTGGTCCAGAAAAAATCTCCAAAAAGTTTCACTGCGTTTGGACTCCGTTTTGTATTGATTTTCTGCGAAGTAAAAAACAACAAAAAACACATCAACTGGCACTGGGCACTATGCCAATAGGTTAGTCCCCAAAAAATGATATAAAGTTGCTATAAAATGATTGTAAAACATTTAAGAATGATAATATAACATAATGGAACAACAAAAAATTATAGATACGTTGGAGACATATCAGTAGTCCCCATCTTTGTTTGTGGCTCGATAACTATGAACCATCGGAAGAACCACCATGCGCTCATAGAGTCAACTCCAGCTACCGCCGCCGCTTTCTCCAAGCCAGATCGTCGCTGCTAGAACCCTAAATCTAGAGATACAGGAGAGATTGGGGTGCGGTGGTGAACTATGGTGCAGTTGTGCGGCGCGATGTGGTGAGTGTGGTGTGGTGTGGGTGCATTTGGTGCAGCTCGACCTGACTGTGTCGGTTCTCTACTATACCTAAAACCAGAGAAAACCAAGCGAAAAAGGCGCAACGTTGCGAATCCAGTCAGAACAAAAGTTGAGGAAAAAACTGAAGTGTGGGGTAAAATGTTTCACAAACTGGCCTAAATCTATACTTTACTAACAAAGAAAATAGTTATTCTTCGTCTGTAATGCTATTTTGTTGAAAAGCCCCTGATGTTTCTGGTAATCAACGCGCGATCCAGTTTTCAGTCAGATTTCCACTTTTGCAAAAAAACCTCCAATGTTTTGGGTAATCAACCCACAACTCAACTTTAAGTCGGAATTTTGCTTGTGCGGGTAACCCTTAATAATTGGATTAATCAACCCACAATACACATCAAATGCTTTTTAAAATATGCATATCTTTCAAACCATAATTCCAAATTTAACATGTTATATATGAAATTTGGTTTGAAAAATATGTAAAATCTGAATATGATGTTATTTACATGTCAACCATTAAAAAAAATGCTATTAAGGGTTCAACCTTAATCAATAGCGCATTGATCTGCCTTTCTTTTCATACTGATGTCGATCTGGAATGGAAATGAACACCTCATCAAACTAGGATTAGAGACGAAAGAATCCATCTATAACCACACATGCACACCTTGTTAAAGCCTCACAAAAAAGAACAGAATTCTCATCTTATACCGAGAGAGACGTCTTAGAACTGACAACATCCAAACGCGTGTGCATTGAGGCCACCGCCGACGAGAATGAGAAGGAGGATAAGTGGCAAAACATATGGGACGCCAAGTGTTGAAAGAAAGGGCATTGACCTATTGGGCTCTTGACTCATGGTTATTGGCTGAGGGGAATGTGGTATTTATTTTCTCCTGTTGTAAAGGATGGGCTGTTTTGCTAGTTGAGTATTAATTGAGAATTTCCACTAAATGTGGTAATATATATCACAAACGTCAATCTTATAGGGATCCACTCTTTGAAAAAAATATACTATGGTAAATGTACGTAGTATACAATTGCCATAGTCTGTTTTGCAGGTAAAATTATTTGCCGCAAGGATTAGTCAATGTAGTAACTGGGGGCTCAACCTTCATTTTGGAAGAAAAACATTTCACTCCCTGAGTCACGGCGTCTACATAAACCGACAGAGCTTGAGTATACAAAGAGAAAATGTCGAAAGACAACGACCAAAAAGGTTTGACCACGCATAGACCTCCTTCTTCCACCAGAGTACAACATCCGATAGATCTTCCCTTTTCCCCAATAAGCTGTTGCCTGCATGGACAACAGGACAACACCAACCACGGCCGGCCGGGAAAAAGAAAGGAAACCCCCGGTGTGAAAAGCGGGCGGGCGTGCATGGGATTACCGCAGGACAAACTACGAGGCACGTAGCTGGCTAGTGGTAGAACTGATCGAGATTATCTTCCGTGACAGAGGAGCCAGAGAGGGCCGCGCGTTCGTTCGTGCGGGACGGGAGGCGGCCACGGCCGGAGCCAGACCCGACCGCACGCCGCGGGTCCCGAGGGCGGTGCCGGTGGAAACGCCGCCCCCGCCTGCATGCGCCTCCCGTCCCGAGCAGATCGATCGCGGCCCGTAATCTAATCAACCATGTAATGTCTGGATGTAAAAGCTGAGACCACTTGTTAATTGATTCATTCGTGGAGTATGGTGTGTAGGCTTCTCTTTTAGTTCCCGTCCGTGGCTCTACATGTTGTCCCGTCCGTCGAGCCGTTTCTAGGTTGGTTCCTAGTATCTTGCGCGCGCAGGAACAAATGTGGACATGCACCCACGCTCGATCTCGTTTCCGCGAGTAGTAGCTTTTTTATCCACCTCCGTGAGTCGGCCGGGGCTAACCTTCGTCTTGGGTCCGACACTGCCGGAAAAGTCCACGCTTTTACGCACACGGTATTTTTACAGCGACAAAATGCAAAAGTTTTGGGTCGACAGATAAATTTATAATGCTATTCTTATTGTCGCTGAAAATATAAAAATAACAGTTAAACAACTAAAAGCATCTACAACCGGACACCTCCCACACCTGCCCCAAACGCCCCGACGGTCTGCCTGGTTAGTGACTGGACAAAAAAAGCCACCCAATCGAGCGCCCCATTTCTTGCCAAAACACCCGGATTGACCGGCACTCCCCATATCCGCCCATGTAATATCCAGCCCATATATGTGCGGATATGGGGAGGACTAATATCCTCGTCCGCCTTTGTTGATGTCATTGCCGACAATCCTGTCCGCCTCCATGGCCATAAATGATGCCTCGGTGGAATCAGTCGGGGCCCCGGCTTGGCGGCGAATCCTTGTAAGGCGGAGAATTTTGCCCGGAAGGAGCGCCGCCGGAGGCAGTGTGAGCATGAGGTGAGAAGATGATGACGGCAGAGGCAGTCGCAGACGCGGCCTTGGTGGCCGCTGCAGAGGACATGGACGCGATGCTGCCCAAATCCATCGGTCGTGGCCACAGAGACAAACAGCTTGCCGCCGTTACCCGACTCGTTATGCCCTCCTCGTGGAATGGCATCCCGGAGTTAAGTTTTCCGCAAGCCGTCCCCAACACGGACATGATGGCCGACTCGTTGATACGTCTTCAACATATCTATACTTTTTGATTGTTCCATGCTATTATATTATCTGTTTTGGATGCTTTATATGCATTAATATACTATTTTATATTATTTTTGGGACTAACTTATTAAGCCAGAGCCCAGTGCCAGTTTCTGTTTTTTTCTTACTTTTGAGTTTTACAGAAAATGAATATCAAAGGGAGTCCAAACGAAATAAAACTTTGCGATGATTTTTCTTGGACCAAAAGACACACGTATGACTTGGAGAGGAAGTCAGAAGAGTCCTGGGGGCTCCACAAGCCCTCAGGGCGCGCCCTAGGGGGGCTGACTTGTGGGCCCCACGGGACTCCTTCAACCCTAATTTTTGGCCTATAAATTCAAAAATATTCCCAAATGACCAAAAGCGTCCACCAAAATACTTTTTCGCCGCCGTAACCTTCTGTACCTGTGAGATCCCATCTAGGGACCTTTTCTGGCACCCTGCCGGAGGGGGATTCGATCATGGAGGTCATCTACATCAACTCTACTGCCCGCATGAGTAGTTTACCACAGACCTACGGGTCCATAGCTAGTAGTTAGATGACTTCTTCTCTCTCTTTGATCCCCAATACCATGTTCTCCTCGATGTTCTTGGAGATCTATCCGATGTAATCTTCTTTTGCGATGTCTTTGTCTAGATCCGATGAATTTTTGATTTATGACCAGTTTATCTATGAATATTATATGAATCTTCTCCGAATTCTTATATAGATGATTTGATATCTTTGTATTTCTCCTCGAATTATCGGTTTGGTTTGGCCAGCTAGATTGATTTTTCTTGCAAAGGAAGAGGTGCTTAGTTTTGGGTTCAATCTTGCGGTGTCCTCACCCAGTGACAAAGTAGGGGTAGCGAGGCACGTATTTGTATTATTGCCATCAAGGGTAAAAAGATGGGGTTTTCATCATATTGCTTGAGTTTATCCATCTACATCATGTCATCTTACATAAGGCGTTACTCCGTTCTTATGAACTTAATACTCTAGATGCATGCTAGATACCGGTCAATGTGTGAAGTAATAGTAATAGATGCAGAATCGTTTCGGTCTACTTGACACAGACGTGATGCCTATATTCATACATTGCCTTGGATATTATCATAACTTTGCGCTTTTCTATCAATTCCTCAACAGTAATTTGTTCACCCACCGTATTATTTTCCTTTAAGAGAGAAGCCTCTAGTGAAACCTATGGCCCCCTGGGTCTATTTTCCATCATATATTTTCAGATCTATAAACCAAAAAACCCAAAAATATCTCGCTGCAATTTATTTACTTTTACTTTTTTTATGTTTTAGTAATCTTTTATATCTATCTCTATCCGATCTCACCTTTGTAAGTGAGTGTGAAGGGATTGGCAACACCTTTATCGCGTTGGGTGCAAATGTTTGTTTGTTTTGTGGGTGCATAGATTGAAGACTTACTTGTATCTCCTACTGGATTGATACCTTGGTTCTTAACTGAGGGAAATACTTATATCTACTTTGCTGCATCACCCTTTCCTCTTCAAGGAAAAACCAATGCAAGCTCAAGAAGTAGCACTCGTCGGAGCTCCAAATGCATCTGGTGTCCTCAGGCAATGCCGGCTCCAGGCATGTACAATTCATGTTCGACGGAATGCTCGACCAAGACTCGATATAAGTTTTGACCCTTTCACATTTGCATTCATAGATTATTTTGATGCACATATCATCCGATCATATTAGTAGGAAGACAGTTAAAATGCGATGCCTATTGTAGAAACAAATATTACATGACATGATAAATAATGGTCATGAGTCTTTGTGATTTAACATGGAGGATACCATTCCTTAGTGTTTGAAGTTGGGCAAACATCACATACTAAAAAGAAGAACAAAGTTGTGAACCCTAGAGGCCCGACATTGACACAATTTGAGGATGTTTTGTTGTGTGAAAGTTAGTGCAACACTAGCATGAATCTGATTTGTGGAACCAAGCAAAAAGGCGAGAAATGCCACACCCAATATGCACCAAGCATGTGTTGGAAATATGCCCTAGAGGCAATAATAAATTAGTTATTATTATATATTTCATTGTTCATGATAATCGTTTATTATCCATGCTAGAATTGTATTGATAGGAAACTCAGATACATGTGTGGATACATAGACAACACCATGTCCCTAGTAAGCCTCTAGTTGACTAGCTCGTTGATCAATAGATGGTTACGGTTTCCTGACCATGGACATTGGATGTCGTTGATAACGGGATCACATCATTAGGAGAATGATGTGATGGACAAGACCCAATCCTAAGCCTAGCATAAAGATCGTGTAGTTCGTATGCTAAAGCTTTTCTAATGTCAAGTATCATTTCCTTAGACCATGAGATTGTGCAACTCCCGGATACCGTAGGAGTGCTTTGGGTGTGCCAAACGTCACAACGTAACTGGGTGGCTATAAAGGTACACTACAGGTATCTCCGAAAGTATCTGTTGGGTTGGTATGAATCAAGACTAGGATTTGTCACTCCGTGTAACGGAGAGGTATCTCTGGGCCCACTCGGTAGTACATCATCATAATGTGCACAATGTGACCAAGGAGTTGATCACGGGATGATGTGTTACGGAACGAGTAAGAGACTTGCCGGTAACGAGATTGAACAAGGTATCGGGATACCGACGATCGAATCTCGGGCAAGTATCGTACCGCTAGACAAAGGGAATTGTTGTCACATCCCTAGTTCTGGCCTGACCTATGCTTGCTTCCATCTGTGCATCATGTTTAAATTTTTGAAACTTGAACTGAGGAATTTAGAAGCCTCAAAACCCTAAATAAAAGTAGGGCAAAACCCTAAAATCTCATTCATTGTTCCAAAATGCTCTTCTTAGATGTTTAATATTTTTGGCAAGGGTTTTGATCCAAACCAAAAATATTGAACATTTTTAAGGATTTATTTTTGGGACTTTGAATTTAAATCATTAGCTATTTGAATTTGAATTATATTCATATAACTAGAATATAATTTCAAATACCCCTGAAATATTTTATGAGCCTTTGGAAAAGTCCATCTAGCAAAATAAAAATATTCAGAGGAGTTTTTGGCATTGTTTGAATTATTTTAAATTCAAAACAGTGGCAAAATAAATTAATAAAACAAACAGAACAGAAATATAAAAAAAGAGAGAAGCCCAGCCACTTACCTGGCGCTCACCTGCAGCAGAGCCGGCCCAGCTTCTGTTCCGGCCCAGCCCACCACCGCCGCCTTCCCCCCTGTCGTCTTCCTCCCCTCGCCCCAAAGCTGCTGCTGTCGCCGTGAGAAAGCGCCCGCGCACGCAGGCTCCACCTCCTGCTTCGCGCTGGAGGCTCAACCTCCTCCCTGTCCCCGCGCCTGGAGACGCCTCGACCCCCTCTATTCTCCCCCCCTCTTTCCTGGCTCTCCCCCTCGCTTGCCCGCAGCCATGGCCGAACGCCACCATCGCCACCGACGCCGTTCGCCGCGGCCACAGCCACCGCCTAGCCTTCCCAACTGTCCAGGAGCTCCACCTCCGTCGTCTACGCCTCCTCAAGGACACACGCGCCGCCGGACGCCCCCGAACGCCCACACCGCCGCCTTCTTCAACCTTCTGCCCCGTCGATCGCCGTCGTCGATTCGCCCCCGACAAGACATCTTCGAGCCCACTAACCCTCCCAACGGACTCGCGGTGAGCCCCTGAGTCGTTTCCCCCTTCTTCCCTGGTCGCTTTTGACCTCTAGGCCATAGCCTCGTCGTGGCCGAGAGCTCCATGCCGCCGCCGCGTAGCTCTCGTCGTTTGAGCTACCATCTGTCACGGCCGAGCACATATTTGTGCTCCTCGGGTCGTCAGGAGTCTGCTGAGACCCTCCACTAGTTTCCCCGTGCACCGGAGCTCCATTCTCGTTGAGGTCTGGAACTCCGGCGCCGCCGCGAGCTCGTTTCCGGCGAGCTTCGGCCACCACAGCCGCTGCCGCTCACCCAGTTGGATGCGGGGCATCTTCAGCTACCCGTAGGAGCAAACCACGCGTCGAATGGTGCTCCGTAGAGAGCACACGTTGCATCTCCGTCGTCGGCCATGGTCGTCGCCGGCGAAACTCCGGTGGCTGGTGACGTGGCGATGTCATTAAACGCTAATGACGCACTAACCAACCCCCTAGGCCACTGACTAATGGGCCCCACGCCCTAATTAACACAAATTACATCTTCTGTTTAATTTAACTAACCCCGGTGGGCCCACGCGTCAGTGTTGACCACGCTGACGTAGCCGTTGACCTGGTCCCACCCGTCAGCCACACAAACCAGCACTATGTCACCGACCAGTGGACCCCACTGGTCAGTTTGACCCGGACCAGCCCCTGTTGACTCTGCTGAGGTCAGCATGACGCCATGCTGACGCAATATTCCTTTTCTGGAATTTAGTTTATTTTATAAATAATCAGGAAATTCCAGAAAATGCCTAAAACTTCTAAAATTCATAGAAATTCAACCGTAACTCCAAATTAAATAAATTATATATGAAAAATTATCAGAAAAATTCAAGGAATCCATCTGTACCATTTTCATGCATATTTGAACAATGTTTGTCCTCTGTTTTGGACAAAACAAATAAAGGGCATTTAAATAATCATATATGGAGTTGGAGTTTGAATCATGTATTCAAACCAACTTCATTTAAATCATAGCTAGGTGCATTAGCTCAAAACACATTCATACTGCCATGTCATAGCATGCATCATATTGTGCATTGCATTGATCGTGTTTCTTCTGTGTTTGCCGGTGTTGTTCCCCCTCGATAGACGTTGTACCGATGATGTGATCGTTGACACTGATGAAGACTCAATATTATCTTCAGAAGTGCCAGGCAAGCAAAACCCCCTTGTTCATTCCGATAAAATCGCACTCTCTCCCTCCTGCTCTCTTTTACTGCATTAGGACAACACCGATTCAACTGTTACATGCTGCGGTAGTTGAACCCCTTTATCCTCTGCATGACCTGTCATTGCCACAGTAAATAGATGAAACCCACTAGCATGAGTAGGAGTTGTTTGAGCCCTGATGTGCCTACTCATTCATGCTTGTTTGTCATGCCTGCTACTGCTTAGAGTTGAGTCAGGTCTGATTCATCGGGGATGAATCAGAGGCGTGTGAACATGTCCTACTGTTGAGAGCTAAGTGTGTGAACACGATTTGGTAAAGGTAGCGGTGAGAGGCCATGTAGGAGTACATGGTGGGTTGTCTCATTGCAGCCGACCTCAGGAACTGAGTTCTGTGTTTGTGATCCATGATCAGTTACTACCACACATTGGGCTCCGGGCGCTCCAAGCTCTCTCGACTTATTAATCAACATGATCTCTGTCCAGGAGTTGCAACTAGTTTCTGGTGTTTGTAGGTAGTGTTAGTAGTCTACCAAGTGGCACCCGGTACAGGTGGGCTTGGGATAGACTAGGCACAGTGGCCCGGTGTACCAAGTGGCACCCGGATGGTGGGCTTGGGAACCCTGCTCACATCGTTTGGGGCCGTAAGTGACACCCCGGCCGGATCTCCTTGCGGATGGAACCCGAATAGGTGATAAACCTGGACTAGAGACTTGTTCGGTTAGTCAGGCCGTGGCCGACTCCCTCGCCCGGCTTCCGCTTGAAGGTTGCCGAGGTACATGACGTGTACAGGGCGATAAGTGGCGAAAGCGTGTGTGAAGAAGTACACCCCTGCAGGGTTATCATTATCTATTCGAATAGCCGGATTCCTCGGATATGGAAACTTGAACCCCTTGCATAGTTCATAGACAAGTGAAAGTGGATACTCTAAAATACGCAAGATAAGCGTGAGTGCTATGGATGGCGTTCTCGTAGGGAGACGGGAGCGGATCCATAGTGGTGTATTGATATGGTGAATATGTGGACTCGTGTGCGCCACCTCAAAAGAGTTACTTGCAGTCGTAGTTCAGGTTAGCCACCGAGTCAAAGCTGGCTTGCTGCAGTTAAACTCCACCATCCCCTTTGTTGATAATGATGCATATGTAGTTAGTTCTGATGTAAGTCTTGCTGGGTACATTTGTACTCACGTTTGCCTATTTTATGTTTTTGCAGAGAGACTTCAGTCTCACTAGTAGTTCCGCTTGGACTTCGACGTTTAGCTTGTTACCTCAGCTACGATCTTGTGCCCTCGGCAGGATCTGGTAGATAGTCAGGCCTTTCAGCCTTTTCATTTATAGTCGTCTGTACTCAGACATGTTAAGCTTCCGCATGTGCTTTGACTTGTATGCTCTGATTGTTGGGTCATGAGACCCATGTTTGTAATATCTCGCTCCTCGGAGCCTATTGAATAAATACTTGAGTTGTAGAGTCATGTTGTGATGCCATGTTGTATTTGCACATATCGAGCATATTGTGTGTATGTTATTGAAATGCTTGGTATGTGTGGGATCTGACTATCTAGTTGTTTATCCTTAGTAGCCTCTCTTACCGGGAAATGTCTCCTAGTGTTTCCACTGAGCCATGGTAGCTTGCTACTGCTCCGGAACACTTAGGCTGGCCGGCATGTGTCCTTCTTCGTTCATGTGTCTGTCCCTTCGGGGAAATGTCACGCGATGAATACCGGAGTCCTGCTAGCCCAGTGCTACAGCCTGGATTCACTCGCCGATGACCGACACGTTCGATGCTGGGTCATGGATGCCTGTCCCTGTAAGTTAGTGCCACTTTGGGTTCACGACTAGCCATGTCAGTCCAGGTTCTTTGTCATATGGATGCTAGCGACACTATCATATACGTGAGCCAAAAGGCGCAAACGGTCCCGGGCCAGGTAAGGTGGCACCCGTGGGAATACCGTGCGTGAGGCCGCAAAGTGATATGAGGTGTTACATGCTAGATCGGTGTGACTTAGGATCGGGGTCCTGACAGCGTTGGTATCAAAGCTTGACTGCCTGTAGGATTACCAAGCCAAACTGGTCGAAGTTGAGTCTAGAAATTCTTTAGTTATATAAGGGAATTGATTGTGGGATGGAACGTAAGGCTCTTTTTACTCCTTATACCTCATGCCTTCTGATCTGAGTCATCTTATCTTTTCCACGGGGTTAAGGAACTAGGCTTTCTCTTCTTTGTATCAGGATCACGTGTTATTAATCCGTAGACTTATAGATTGTTGGATTTAAGTCTCAGTTCAGTTCCTACCATTTCTGTATGTTAATTGTTGATCTCCAAACCTTGATATTGTGCTTCTGAGTGGTTATGCCACCCTTTTGTGAATGTCTCAAATCTTTTCTGAGCAGTTACAACCGTTATGCTGTCCGAGTCATCCCAGGTTTCTAAATAGTTTGAAGCAATTTGCAAATTCCTTCCTCCCGTTTCGATGTTCCTTTGGCCAGATTAACCACACTAATCGGTAAGTTGAGGTACTTTATTGCCTTGACATATATGTTGGAGCTGGTATTATGACCCTAGGTGTCTTAGGGGATCATCTAGTAATTTAGCCATGATTTGTGTCCCAGTGTGATGATTCTGGCCTTTATCCTCGAAAGCATCCCGTGATGCCACTTAGTAGTAGGTATTCTATTCCTGGGTTTTCGAACCGAGATTCACTCTACTTACTTCATGTTGATAGTGTTTGCTAGTTCCTTTAGGATATTAGTAACTTTGCGATAGTCCTTGAAGTCCGTGGTATCTTCTTCTTCCAAATACCATGAACCACTTATGGCAGAAGTTCCTCGTTGAACGGAACGATCACAACCAGAGTGCTCTTGATGAGTTCTCCATTATATATTGTGGCTCTGCCAGTTCTACTTTTCTGCAAGGGTTATCCGGAAGAAATATGTTGAACTTCGTTCGACATGCTAAACCATGCATCCACAACTCAGAAAATCGTATGTTCCTTTGAGTTGTCCCTCTTTAGTTGTTTTTTTGGCCCTTGTATATCAATTGATATTCAGGAGTAGTTGTGCATCCGTGTTCATCGTTGCCACTACTCTTGTGGTCCGTCAAGCCATTCTATTCCGGAATAACTAGGAGAAACAAACTCCAGTACCTTGTCCATTTCCAGGATTGGGTCAAAGCAGTCGTACTCCACAGATCAAATTGCTAATCCAGCTTTGTTCTGTTCTACCCTGAAGTATTACCCTCTTTATGTCAAGAAAGTCATAGGAATTACACATCATCTTATGAATTCTTGGTGCAGTGATACTTCTCGCCATCATTATTCATTTCTCGGCTACCGTGTTATTATAACCGGAATGCCGACAAGTGAATCGTGGTGTGTGAAATCAATACTCCTAGCAACTCTGTTGCTTGGTAGTTAAATGGACAATAACGTCATCCTTAGCGAGTTGATTATTGAATCATCACCCTAAGGTTGATCGTGCTACCTAGTCCATTTTCCTGGTGCACTCCTCGATTGATGAGATAGGATTTTGTTAAGTCCTCGCTCATTTGATCATATCGTCTTGCCCTGAAAAGCAAGATTGTTCTCGTGCTTAGTAACATATCGGTGGTTCGTGATTTTCCGTATATCTTCTCGGAAGTATTACCAGGTTGTCACCTGACCGCTATGTTGAGTTCGTGATCAAGATGGTCTCCTGTAAACCACCCCTTCTCCAAGAATCTGTGTGGGATACCCCTGAGCTAGTTGGTCAAGCTAAACAACAAGTTGGAGAGTTGCAAGATAAAAGCTTGCCTGACCTAGTTCATGTTAAGGGATATCTTTTTGTGTGTGTGTGTGTGTGTGTGTGTGTTGAAGAAAGATGGTATCTTCATCAATTGGTCCTTGTGAACAACTGTTGGATCTATTATCTTACCCACACCTTTGATTTAAGTATGGGCTATCCTCAAATCAAGTCAGAACCAACGATGTTCGTAATGTTGTCTTACTCGTGGTTTTTCCTCGAGCATACACCATTATATTCTTTGGTCTGACCAATGCTATCACCGTGTTCATTTAACTATGGAATTCCTTTTAAAAAGGAAACCCGGATGAATTGTTGTTGAGCCCATCGACAACATCCTTATCTCCTCCATGATTTTGTTGAACATTAAGCTAGTGTTGGAAACTTGTGTAAGCATTTTCTTCATGCCCCGTTCATGAAGTATATGTTTGGATGAAAGAAGTGACTTTCTTTGATTCACGTGCATTTGATGTAAGTTGCCACCGTGAATTCGAGAAAGTCTATTTTTGTTTTCCTCTAGAATCATTCCAAGTCAGCCATGCACGTGCAAAGTATTCTGTGGTCTGTTAGACTGATCATCTTCGTTCCATATGAATTCTATAGCACACCAAGCCACTGACTGATTTGTTCTAGGAGAAGGAGTTCTTTTTAAGAGCTAACCCGGGCTTAATAAAGAACTTTGATATCCTCGATGATGGTTCCCAACCTGGACTCGGTAGTGTTTTATTGTAAGACTACCATGTGATCATGTTTGTCTGAGACAACATGTTCACATGTGTGTAGCAGAACCAGCTCATGTTTTGGAGCTTGCTATCGTAGTTCATCTCCCGAGAATCCCGCAACGTCATCTCGTCGATTTGTGTTGCAAACTTTCATTTTTCTTCCTAGACTCGATGGGTCTGGAATATCCTGACACCAACCAGATCTGAATCTCAGGCAGATATGATGGTTGGAACATTTCCCCAAGAACTATAATACTGGTTCCTCGATAACTGGTAAAGTGGATGTCGTGGCCAGCACCACCCAGCCGAAAGACCTATTATTGTAGTATCTTGGTTGAGGAAGTTGGCCACCTCCCCATAAGGATTTCGTAGGATTTACCTCCGTAACTGTTCCTTATGGATTCTATTGCTCCCGAAGTCCGACCTTTACTTGATGTTCTAGTTATCAAACCATATCTAGGAATGGGATACACTAGCACGTCAAGGAGAACATTAGAAGCGGAGTGCTAAATGTCCCTCGGTCGATCATCCAGATTTTGTTCCCTTGGCCCCGCCAAGGTGAAATCTGAGAAAGTGTTATCCTCCTTTGCATCTGCATCGTCCATCGCTATTCATCATGGTAGTATGTTGTGTTGTCAGCACCTTGACACGGATGTTGATAAAACCCTGATGATTGTGGGAATGCTCAAGTTCTTGAGAGCACGCACAAGCGCTACGTGTTATCATCGGCACTAGCTGGGATTCCTCTCAGTTTCCTCGGCAATGCTATGACCTTTTCAAACAGTGAATTCACTCTCTATTATTGGGTTCTTCCCCAGTTACCAGAATCATTCCCAGCATTTGCATTTTTGTTCCCAGCTTGCACCGCCAATGTGCCATTCTACCATGGGTCCCTTCCATTTCCGGTGGTAAGAAAATTCATCCATTACATTGTCTTCAACAAGGTAATCCACATCATCCAAGTCCGAGTATGCCATTCGACCGAACCCCTCTAAATGATCGATTATGATTTGCCTTAAGCTGGTATAAAGAGTTTCAATGATCTTTGAATCAAAGGTAATTCTTTTTGCCACTTAAGGGGATATTTCCACAAGTCACCTTCCCTAAGGTGCCCCGTTATGGTATCGTGGCAACTCAACTCCTCGCTACGTTAACAATCGTTTACCACCTTCTTAGGTGTGGAATTGTTGTCTACCTAGTGAACCCTCGTCATCTGTTCCACTCCATCCCTCTAGATGTGTGCTTCGTGTCTCAGTTCGAGAGATTTTGTTCTGCCTCATTCTGTGGGTTAATCCCGAGTTGTTCGATCTTCGAGAAGATCGACCCTTCTAGAGTCTCCTTCTTCTCTCCATGTCATGTTGGCAGGATTTCTCAGAGCAAGACTTCAAGACAAGATGGTGGTCGAATCAACGTTCATTTGAAGTGCAACCTGGATCGTGAAGATTGTACTAGTTTGCGTTCCCCCTTCATCTTACCCTACGCTTGAATCTCGGGACGAGATTTTTGTTTAGTGGGGGTGAGTTGTCACATCCCTAGTTCTGGCCTGACCTATGCTTGCTTCCATCTGTGCATCATGTTTAAATTTTTGAAACTTGAACTGAGGAATTTAGAAGCCTCAAAACCCTAAATAAAAGTAGGGCAAAACCCTAAAATCTCATTCATTGTTCCAAAATGCTCTTCTTAGATGTTTAATATTTTTGGCAAGGGTTTTGATCCAAACCAAAAATATTGAACATTTTTAAGGATTTATTTTTGGGACTTTGAATTTAAATCATTAGCTATTTGAATTTGAATTATATTCATATAACTAGAATATAATTTCAAATACCCCTGAAATATTTTATGAGCTTTTGGAAAAGTCCATCTAGCAAAATAAAAATATTCAGAGGAGTTTTTGGCATTGTTTGAATTATTTTAAATTCAAAACAGTGGCAAAATAAATTAATAAAACAAACAGAACAGAAATATAAAAAAAGAGAGAAGCCCAGCCACTTACCTGGCACTCACCTACAGCAGAGCCGGCCCAGCTTCTGTTCCGGCCCAGCCCACCACCGCCACTTTCCCCCCCTATCGTCTTCCTCCCCTCGCCCCAAAGCTGCTGTTGTCGCCGTGAGAAAGCGCCCGCGCACGCAGGCTCCACCTCCTGCTTCGCGCTGGAGGCTCAACCTCCTCCCTGTCCCCGCGCCTGGAGACGCCTCGACCCCCTCTGTTCTCCCCCCCCCCTCTTTCCTGGCTCTCCCCCTCGCTTGCCCGCAGCCATGGCCGAACGCCACCATCACCACCGACGCCGTTTGCCGCGGCCACAGCCACCGCCTAGCCTTCCCAACTGTCCAGGAGCTCCACCTCCGTCGTCTACGCCTCCTCAAGGACACACGCGCCGCCGGACGCCCCCGAACGCCCACACCGCCGCCTTCTTCAACCTTCGGCCCCGTCGATCGCCGTCGTCGATTCGCCCCCGACAAGACATCTTCGAGCCCACTAACCCTCCCAATGGACTCGCGGTGAGCCACTGAGTCGTTTCCCCCTTCTTCCCTGGTCGCTTTTGACCTCTAGGCCATAGCCCCGTCGTGGCCGAGAGCTCCATGCCGCCGCCGCGTAGCTCGTCGTCGTTTGAGCTAGCATCTGTCACGGCCGAGCACATATTTGTGCTCCTCGCGTCGTCAGGAGTCTGCTGAGACCCTCCACTAGTTTCCCCGTGCACCGGAGCTCCATTCTCGTTGAGGTCCGGAACTCCGGCGCCGCCGCGAGCTCGTTTCCGGCGAGCTCCGGCCACCACAGCCGCTGCCGCTCGCCCAGTTGGATGCGGCGCATCTTCAGCTACCCGTAGGAGCAAACCACGCGTCGAATGGTGCTCCGTAGCGAGCACACGTTGCATCTCTGTCGTCGGCCATGGTCGTCGCCGGCGAAACTCCGGTGGCTGGTGACGTGGCGATGTCATTAAACGCTAATGATGCACTAACCAACCCCCTAGGCCACTGACTAATGGGCCCCACGCCCTAATTAACACAAATTACATCTTCTGTTTAATTTAACTAACCCCGGTGGGCCCACGCGTTAGTGTTGACCCCGCTGACGTGGCCGTTGACCTGGTCCCACCCGTCAGCCACACAAACCAGCACTGTGTCACCGACAAGTGGACCCCACTGGTCAGTTTGACCCGGACCAGCCCCTGTTGACTCTGCTAAGGTCAGCATGACGCCATGCTGACGCAATATTCCTTTTCTGGAATCTAGTTTATTTTATAAATAATCAGGAAATTCCAGAAAATGCCTAAAACTTCTAAAATTCATAGAAATTCAACCGTAACTCCAAATTAAATAAATTATATATGAAAAATTATCAGAAAAATTCAAGGAATCCATCTGTACCATTTTCATGCATGTTTGAACAATGTTTGTCCTCTGTTTTGGACAAAACAAATAAAGGGCATTTAAATAATCATATATGGAGTTGGAGTTTGAATCATGTATTCAAACCAACTTCATTTAAATCATAGCTAGGTGCATTAGCCCAAAACACATTCATACTGCCATGTCATAGCATGCATCATATTGTGCATTGCATTGATCGTGTTTCTTTTGTGTTTGCCGGTGTTGTTCCCCCTCGATAGACGTTGTACCGATGATGTGATCGTTGACACTGATGAAGACTCAATGTTATCTTCAGAAGTGCCAGGCAAGCAAAACCCCCTTGTTCATTCCGATAAAATCCCACTCTCTCGCTCCTGCTCTCTTTTACTGCATTAGGACAACACCGATTCAACTATTACATGCTGCGGTAGTTGAACCCCTTTATCCTCTGCATGACCTGTCATTGCCACAGTAAATAGATGAAACCCACTAGCATGAGTAGGAGTTGTTTGAGCCCTGATGTGCCTACTCATTCATGCTTGTTTGTCATGCCTGCTACTGCTTAGAGTTGAGTCAGGTCTGATTCATCGGGGATGAATCAGAGGCGTGTGAACATGTCCTACTGTTGAGAGCTAAGTGTGTGAACACGATTTGGTAAAGGTAGCGGTGAGAGGCCATATAGGAGTACATGGTGGGTTGTCTCATTGCAGCCGACCTCAGGAACTGAGTTCTATGTTTGTGATCCATGATCAGTTACTACCACACATTGGGCTCCGGGCGCTCCAAGCTCTCTCAACTTATTAATAAACATGATCTCTGTCCAGGAGTTGCAACTAGTTTCTGGTGTTTGTAGGTAGTGTTAGTAGTCTACCAAGTGGCACCCGGTACAGGTGGGCTTGGGACAGACTAGGCACAGTGGCCCGGTGTACCAAGTGTCACCCGGATGGTGGGCTTGGGAACCGTGCTCACATCGTTTGGGGCCGTAAGCGACACCCCGGCCGGATCTCCTTGCGGATGGAACCCGAATAGGCGATAAACCTGGACTAGAGACTTGTTTGGTTAGTCAGGCCGTGGCCGACTCCCTCGCCCGGCTTCCGCTTGAAGGTTGCCGAGGTACATGACGTGTACAGGGCGATAAGTGGCGAAAGCGTGTGTGAAGAAGTACACCCCTGCAGGGTTATCATTATCTATTCGAATAGCCGGATTCCTCGGATATGGAAATTTGGACCCCTTGCATAGTTCATAGACAAGTGAAAGTGGATACTCTAAAATACACAAGATAAGCGTGAGTGCTATGGATGGCGTTCTCGTAGGGAGACGGGAGCGGATCCATAGTGGTGTATTGATATGGTGAATATGTGGACTCGTGTGCGCCACCTCAAAAGAGTTACTTGCAGTCGTAGTTCAGGTTAGCCACCGAGTCAAAGCTGGCTTGCTGCAGTTAAACTCCACCATCCCCTTTGTTGATAATGATGCATATGTAGTTAGTTCTGATGTAAGTCTTGCTGGGTACATTTGTACTCACGTTTGCCTATTTTATGTTTTTGCAGAGAGACTTCAGTCTCACTAGTAGTTCCGCTTGGACTTCGACGTTTAGCTTGTTACCTCAGCTACGATCTTGTGCCCTCGGCAGGATCTGGTAGATAGTCAGGCCTTTCAGCCTTTTCATTTATAGTCGTCTGTACTCAGACACGTTAAGCTTCCGCATGTGCTTTGACTTGTATGCTCTGATTGTTGGGTCATGAGACCCATGTTTGTAATATCTCGCTCCTCGGAGCCTATTGAATAAATACTTGAGTTGTAGAGTCATGTTGTGATGCCATGTTGTATTTGCACATATCGAGCATATTGTGTGTATGTTATTGAAATGCTTGGTATGTGTGGGATCTGACTATCTAGTTGTTTATCCTTAGTAGCCTCTCTTACCGGGAAATGTCTCCTAGTGTTTCCACTGAGCCATGGTAGCTTGCTACTGCTCCGGAACACTTAGGCTGGCCGGCATGTGTCCTTCTTCGTTCCTGTGTCTGTCCCTTCGGGGAAATATCACACGATGAATACCGGAGTCCTGCTAGCCCAGTGCTACAGCCTGGATTCACTCGCTGATGACCGACACGTTCGATGCTGGGTCATGGATGCCTGTCCCTGTAAGTTAGTGCCACTTTGGGTTCACGACTAGCCATGTCAGCCCGGGTTCTTTGTCATATGGATGCTAGTGACACTATCATATACGTGAGCCAAAAGGCGCAAACGGTCCCGGGCCAGGTAAGGTGGCACCCGTGGGAATACCGTGCGTGAGGCCGCAAAGTGATATGAGGTGTTACATGCTAGATCGGTGTGACTTAGGATCGGGGTCCTGACAATTGTATATGGGATTGATTGAATCCTTGACATCGTGGTTCATACGATGAGATCATCGTGGAACATGTGGGGGCCAACATGGGTATCCAGATCCCGGTGTTGGTTATTGGCTGGAGAGTTGTCTCGGTCATGTCTGCATGGTTCCCGAACCCGTAGGGTCTACACACTTAAGGTTCGATGACGCTAGGGTTATAGGGAATAGATATACGTGGTTACCGAATGTTGTTCGGAGTCCCGGATGAGATCCCGGACGTCATGAGGAGTTCCGGAATGGTCCGGAGGTAAAGATTTATATATGGGAAGTCCTGTTTTGGTCGCCGGAAAAGTTTCGGATTTTATCGGTAATGTACCGGGACCACCGGGAGGGTCCCGGTGGTCCACCAAGTAGGGCCACCAGCCCCGGAGGGCTGCATGGGCCAAGTGTGGGAGGGGACCATCCCCAGGTGGGCTGGTGCGCTCCCCCACAAGGGCCCAAGGCACCTAGGGTTTGGGGAGGGGGTGCCTCCACCTAGCTTGGGGGGCAAGTTTCCCCTCTCCCCCCCCTTGGCCGCCACCCTAGATGGGTTTGGGGCTGCCACACCCCTTGGGGTGGAAACCCTAAAGGGGGCGCACCCCCTCCCTCTCCCCTATATATACTTGAGGACTTTGGGGCTGCCAACACATGAGTTTTGACCTCTCCATGGCGCAGCCCTGCCTCTCTCCCTCCTCCTCTCCCGCGGTGCTTGGCGAAGCCCTGCAGGATTGCCACGCTCCTCCACCACCACCACGCCGTCATGCTGCTGCTGGATGGAGTCTTCCCCAACCTCTCCTTCTCCCCTTGCTGGATCAAGGCGTAGGAGACGTCACCGGGCTGCACGCATGTTGAACGCGGAGGTGCGGTCGGTTCGGCACTAGGATCTTCGGTGATTTGAATCACGACGAGTACGTCTCCATCAACCCCGTTCACTTGAACGATTCCGCTTAGCGATCCACAAGGGTATGTAGATGCACTCTCCTTCCCCTCGTTCCTAGATTACTCCATAGATTGATCTTGGTGATGCATAGAAAATTTTGAATTTCTGCTACGTTCCCCAACAGCATGTCCAATGCTCTCTTCAACATAGATGGTCGTCCATCTAAGAGGCCATTAGCTAATTTGTTGGTTATCTCAAACAAGTTGTAGGCCGGAACCAAAGTGGCATGGGAGCGCATACCCAAGCAGCTTTGGCAGCAGCTTTCTACCATCCACTGGAGAAGAAGCCATTCACTTTTTCATATTGTTGGTTAAAATTGAATGGGAAACCCAATCGGCAGACCGTCCTCAAGGAAATTGAGAACGAGACAAAGAAGATGAAGCAAAATAATAGGTCAAGCTCGGCTTAATCAATTGTATTGGAAGAGGAAGGATACTAAGAAAATGGTGTGGCGAACTTACAACAAACCGTGCCAAAAGAAACCAGCAAGTGATGGAACAAGTGAGAGAAGGAGAGGGTGGCGCGTAAAGGTGTGGCAAGCAAAATGTCAGCCACTTGGATGGGCATTTTTTATGCTAAGGAGGAGAGGTACAAGATATCCATTGATGTGCAAAGGGAGAAGATGAAGTTTGACAGGGAGAGGTCGATGTTGGAAAAGAACAAAGTGGGATTAGAGAGGCAAGAGAAGGTTTCCAAATGGGAGCTTGAGCAAACGGTGACAATGCATGGTTTTGAGCTCGAGAAAGAGAGGCTGCGTCTTGCGAGAGAGATGGAGGAGTCAAGTATCATGTTGTAGGACAACCTCTTGGATATCAAAGGGAAGAAGTGGTTGTTCTGCATGAAGAAGATAACCAATGAACACAAGGAGTGAAGTCATTGATTCATTCATGTATAGTTTATCTACGTATGGACTATTGAATTTTATTTTGGTATGTACTGAATTTATTCGGGGTACACTATCTTTGTATCGTTGTATGTATCATGAATTTTCATTGTATGATTGTCGTGCATGGATTTGCATGGATTTAGGTATTGAGATTTGGGGAGTGTGGTTGTGGAGAGGGCAAAATGGGGACCTGTCAGGCACTATCCACAGACGTATAAGGGCTCAGATTAGCTACTTATGGTTTTAGATGCACTAAGACCATCTCCAACGCTGACCCTTAAACCATCCGCATCCCTCCATATTGAGTTGTCTGAATGTTTTTTGTCGTCCAATGTGGTACACCTTCCATTCGTGGGCCACTCTGGACTTCCGTTTCCCGCAAATTGGAGGCAAATACGGGGGGGGGGGGCTTTGCTGGAGTTCGAATACCAGTCCCGTAGGACTCCAACAACCCCGGCTCACCCAAACCTCCCTCCTTGTCCCCTTTTCTTCCACTCTTACACTCTTCTCCTTCTCCCCTTCCTTTCATATACACCCTCATTGTCCGACGCCGATGCTGTACCTCTGCGGTCGCCGTCTGGGCAATCTCGGCCATCCGCAGACCCCACACACATGCGTGCCCACCTTAGTCTAATCCACCGTCCATCCAAGAATCCCTCCGTAGCCAGGTACCCTCCACACTCCTACTGATGCCGTCAATGGAGAACAACGCGCCCGGTAGTTGTTCAATCAAATGGCGTTGAGATTTTTTTGAACTTCTTGTTGTTTTGTAGAAAAACATCATGGCTAGGTACTCGGTGATCGAGGATGAATTGTTGTATGATGCGTGGATGGCTGTTTCTACGGACTTTGTAGGCATGAAAAAGGGCCCGACCTTTTTGGCAAAGCTTGCATCCTTTCTTTCATGAGCGAAAGAACTTTGCGTCGTACAACATGCATGTCGTCCATGCACGCAATGTGAAGTCGTTAACACATCAGTGGTACACCGTCTACAATCCCGTCATTAAGGCGTTGAGATTGACCAAGTGGATATAAGGTGGCCATCAGGCTCATCAACCATGGAGATTGGAAGTGTTGCCTGTTGTCATCATTCTAGATGTTGGTTAATTCATTCATTCACTCAATGTTGCTCTACACGTTCTATAGCATGCATGCGCTGCCATGGTGTACTACATGACCGAGGGCAGGCCATTCATGCACATACATTGTTGGATGAAGCTCAAAGGGCAGTTTGTGTGGGATGCCATGTGTCAGGTCTTGGTCTAGTATCATTGAATTTGTAAGAGATATTTTCAAAAAACTTGCTGAACATCCGGTTATCTAGTTGAATTTGAACTATTGTTGTGCTATAGATATTTGCATGAATGAATTGTGCTATTTTCCAAAATTACTTTGAGTGTTGCAGGTTTGGTTTAGTAAATGGACGAAACATTGTCTGTTTTATGAAAATTATGTCCGCACTTTACCGAATTCCGTCGTGTTTGCTGAAAGTCAGTCGGTTTGGTGACATCTGGTTTGAAATGTATGCATGCATAGTTGGATGGCCGACTTTGGCATCACTGTCCATAAACTAGTCCCCACCAGTCCGCATTCAAGATACAGTCTCTTGTTTAGGGGCCAGCATTGGGGATGCCCTACCATGTATTTGAGAGAGATAAAGAGAGAGCACTGCAAAAAAATACACTTCCGCGATGATACGTGTTTGTCATAGTAGGTCACATTTTTTGTCATGCATGTACATCCATGACGATTTAGTGACAGAATCAAGATAGTCATACATGTGCTGTCGTAGAAGTGTCCCATGACATTACCAAAATTAACATCATGGAAGTGTCCACTTCCATGATGATAAATCGCGCGTCATAGAATTGCGTTCGTCAAGGCTAGCCGACACGTGGCATCCACCGTAATGGGTCGCTGTTAAGCTATCGGGTTCCGATTTGGATCCTATAACCCGTTAACAGCCCGGACCAATGGGAATTTTCCATGTGTAAAATTCTCAATGGCCAGAGGAATCACGTGTCGGCTCACCCTTAGGATAGATGTCATCCACTCATTGGACCAAAGGCTCCTATGATACGTCGGCACATGGCACGGCCCAACACAGGCCCATTCCAGTGAAAAGGCCGGCCCGTTTGACTTGGTCAAAAGGTAGCGTGCCAGCCCATGGAAAGCCTGTTAACGGCCTGTTCGCATATAGTCCATTTACAGCCTGCCAACTCACGGCCCGTTACGGCCTACCCGAATGTGGCCCAGTAGCATCATTTGGGCTGTCCAATATGATTCCAGCCCATTGTAACTTCTGGCCCATGTATGGCCCATGACGTCTTTCGGCCCATAGGAGGCCCTTTGTAACTCTAGGCCCATTAAAGGCCCGAGATGAAACTGGCCCATAATGAATAGTGTATCACTTTATACCCATTAACGACCCATTATTCCATCGGCCGTTTCCACCCCGTGTTAACTTTCGGCCTTCGAAGGGCCCATTTATTCTTGGGCTCATTTCCAGAATTCAGTTACTTACGGTTCGTTACTAGCATGTTTCGCTTGTGGGCCAAATTCGGCCCGTGGTTACAGTCGGCCTGTTTGTGGCCCGTTAACCCGTTGGGCTGTTTTCATAGCGTCATCAAATACGACCTATTAATGGCCCGTTATGGTCGGGCCATAAAACATACAATTTCCACTCTAGCCCGTTTACGGCCCATTTTGTGGACTGTTATTGGTCCACGAATAGTACGACCCATGTTTGGCGAAACGATTATACGTCCCGTAGAAGGCCCATAGATTAGACGGCCCATAGAAGCCCCATGGATCCTGTCGGATTACGGGTTCCGGCAAAACCCTTGAGGTTCGAACTCTGGGGTGCGCACGAAGATCTCTCTCCCCCTAGCTCTGAAAGTGCAACTATCCCTAGGTGGTTTTGGTAATTCCTAACAACATATAGCTCATTAAGCTAATGCTATTCCAAGATTAATATTTCAGGAAAAGCTCAATGAATGGCATGGCATGGATGAGGAAAGTGGACCCCACAAAATACTAAGGACAAAAATATTGGCTCAAGCTCAAAGCTCAAGACTCTACATTTTATATTTTAGTGATCCAAGATCACATTGAGTCTATAGGAAAAGCCAATACTATCAAGGAGGGATGAGGTGTTGCTTGATGAGCTTCTTGCTTCATAGTGCTTAGTGATATGCTCCAAAACCCTCAACTACCTTCCCACATCCACATATGACCTAAACCAAAAGTCAAACTCGGCCCCACCGATTCTTTCTATCCGGCGCCACCGAGTTCAGATGTCATAGCCACTGCCACAAACCCTAGGCAAATCGGTCTCACCGATAGGGATCTTGGTCACACCGAGATGGGGTTGTAATCTCTCTGTTTCCCTTCATAACGTTTCGGTCCTACCGAGATGAGCGATCGGTCCCACCGAGCTTGCAAGGTAAACTCTCTGTTTCCCTTTTGTAACATTTCGGTCCCCCCGAAATGAGCAAATCGGTCCTACCGAGTTTACCTGACCAACTCTCTGGTTAGCTTATTACCAAAATCGGTCCCACCGAGTTTGTGTAATTGGTTACACCGAGATTACGTTATGCCCTAACCCTAACCATATCGGTCCTACCGAGTTGCATCTCAGTCCCACCGAAAATCCTAATGGTCACTAGGTTTGCTAAATCGGTCCGACCGAGTTTCTCAATTCGGTCTCACCGAGATTGGTAAATTGTGTGTAATGGTTAGTTTTTGTGTGGAGGCTATATATACCCCTCCACCCACTCTTCATTAGTGGAGAGAGCCATCAGAACATACCTACACTTCCACTACACATTTTCTGAGAGAGAACCACCTACTCATGTGTTGAGGCCAAGATATTCCATTCCCACCATATGAATCTTGATCTCTAGCCTTCCCCAAGTTGCTTTCCACTCAAATATTCTTTCCACCAAATCCACCTGTGTGAGAGAGTTGAGTGTTGGGGAGACTATCATTTGAAGCACAAGAGCAAGGAGTTCATCATCAACACACCATTTGTTACTTCTTGGAGAGTGGTGTCTCCTAGATTGGCTAGGTGTCACTTGGGAGCCTCCGACAAGGTTGTGGAGTTGAACCAAGGAGTTTGTAAGGGCAAGGAGATCGCCTACTTCATGAAGATCTCCCGCTAGTGAGGCAAGTCCTTCGTGGGCGATGGCCATGATGGGATAGACAAGGTTGATTCTTCATGGACCCTTCATGGGTGGAGCCCTCCGTGGACTCGCGCAACTGTTACCCTTCGTGGGTTGAAGTCTCCATCAACGTGGATGTACGATAGCACCACCTATCGGAACCACGACAAAAACATCCGTGTCTCTAATTGCGTTTGAATTGTCCAAACCCTTCCCTTTACATTCTTGCAAGTTGCATGCTTTACTTTCCGCTGCTCATAGAATCTTCGCATGCTTGCTTGAATTGTGTTAAGATTGCTTGACTTGTGCTAAGATAGCTAAAATTGCCAAAGACTAAAATTGGGAAAAGGATAGATTTTTAATTGGTCAAGTAGTCTAATCACCCCCCTCTAGACATACTTTCGATCCTACAAGTGGTATCAGAGCTTTGGTCTCCATTTGCTTTGATCTCCATAGCTTTTGGTGGTCATAGCCTTGGTTTCACAACCTAGGAGAGTATGGCGTATAGCGAGGGAAATTACCACCGTAGAGGTCCTTACTTTGATGGTACTAATTTTGCTAGTTGGAAGCATAAGATGAAAATGCATATTCTTGGACATAACCCCGCCGTTTGGGCTATTGTGTGTGTTGGCTTGTAAGGTGAATTCTTTGATGGGAGAGAACCAAATCGTGAAGCAACCACAGAAGAGTTGAAGATGCTACAATACAATGCTCAAGCTTGTGATATCCTCTTCAACGGATTGTGCCCCGAAGAATTCAACAAAATCAGCCGTCTTGAGAATGCAAAGGAAATTTGGGATACTTTGATTGACATGCATGAAGGTACCGACTCCGTCAAGGAATCCAAGTTGGATGTGCTTCAAAGTCAACTTGACAAGTTCAAAATGAAGGATGGTGAAGGTGTCGCTGAAATGTACTCCAGGCTTGCTCTTATCACAAATGAGATTGCCGGCTTAGGAAGTGAAGAGATGACCGACAAATTCATCATCAAGAAGATCCTAAGAGCCTTGGATGGAAAATACGATACCATATGCACATTGATCCAAATGATGCCAAATTACAAAGATCTCAAGCCAATGGAAGTCATTGGAAGAATTGTTGCTCATGAGATGTCACTCAAGGATAAGGAGGAGCTCCATAACAAGTCAAGTGGTGCTTACAAAGCCTCATGTGAAGCCCCCACATCATCAAGTGAGAAACAAACCTTCAATGAATAATTGAGCTTAATGGTGAAGAACTTCAACAAGTTCTACAAGAATAGAAGCAAAGAGAGAAGTTCCAAGTCAAGGTCCTACAATGACAAAAGATCTTCTAGTCAAGAGAGAAACTGCTACAATTGTGGAAGACCCGGACACTACTCCAATGAGTGTACGGCTCCCCACAAGAGAAGAGAAGATTCTCCCAAAAGAAGAAGTAGAAGAGAAGAATCACCATCAAGGGAGAGAAGGAGTAGGGATGATCGATATGAACGAAGACCCTCTCGGAGAAGCAAGGATTCAGAAAGGAAGGACAAGTCATCAAGGAGCTACACAAAACAAAGACATCAAGCTCATGTTGGTGAATGGGTATCCGGCTCTGACTCCGACAATGACTCCGAGAGAAGCTATCACTCCGACTCCAAATATACTCAAGATGAAGGTGTTGCCGGTCTAGCACTTGTGTCAACCAACTCCTACGACATATTTGATTCACCAAATGAAGGAACTGGAAGATGCTTCATGGCCAAAGTTCCAAAGGTATCACACCCCGAGTATGTTGATTTCAATAGTGATGAAGATGACTTGTTAGGTGATGATGATTTACTTGTTGACAACTATAGTGATGAATACTATGATGAAACGACTGACAATGATAAGGAGAAGATTGAGTCTCTAACTAAAGAACTAAACACTCTTAAGTTAGCTCATGAAACTATCTTAGGAGATCATCGAGAACTTTTAAGGACTCATGAGAAATTATGTTTTGAGAAGCTCAACCTTGAGCAAGAGCATGAGTTCTTAAAGGCAATCAATGATGATCTTCGCAAGAAAAGTTCTTCTTACATTGCCAAGTGTTTACTCTTATCCACTTACACGCCTCAAGTCAAGTCTAGTAACAAGAACAAGAAAGATTCTCCTGTTGGGGAACGTAGTAATTTCAAATTTTTCCTACGCACACGCAAGATCATGGTGATGCATAGCAACGAGAGGGGAGAGTGTGATCTACATACCCTTGTAGACCGACAGCGGAAGCGTTAGCACAACGCGGTTGATGTAGTCGTACGTCTTCACGGCCCGACCGATCAAACACCGAAACTACGGCACCTCCGAGTTTTAGCACACGTTCAGCTCGATGACGATCCTCGGACTCCTATCCAGCAAAGTGTCAGGGTAGAGTTCCGTCAGCACAACCGCGTGGTGACGATCTTGATGTACTACCGTCGCAGGGCTTCGCCTAAGCACCGCTACAATATTATCGAGGATTATGGTGGAAGGGGGCACCGCACACGGCTAAGAATATGATCACGTGGATCAACTTGTGTGTTTAGGGGTGCCCCCTGCCCCCGTATATAAAGGAGCAAGGGGAGGAGGCCGGCCGGCCCCTATTGGCGCGCCAGGAGTCCTCCTCCTAGTAGGAGTAGGACTCCTACTAGGAGGGGGAAGGAAGTGGTGAGGGAGAAGGAAAGGGGGGCGCCGCCCCCCCTCTCCTAGTCCAATTCGGACCAGGGGGGAGGAGGCGCGCGGCCCACCCTGGCTGCCCCTCTCTCTCTCCACTAAGGCCCATATGGCCCATATGGCCCACCGCACGCTTAAGGCTCTCCGGTTTTCTCCAAAATCATCCGGAACACTTCTGGTGTCCGAATATAGCCGTCTAATATATCAATCTTTATGTCTCGACCATTTCGAGACTCCTTGTTATGTCCGTGATCACATCCGGGACTCCGAACTAACTTCGGTACATCAAAACTCATAAACTCATAATATAACTGTCATCAAAACCTTAAGCGTGCGGACCCTACGGGTTCGAGAACAATGTAGACATGACCGAGACACGTCTCCGGTCAATAACCAATAGAGGAACCTGGCTGCTCATATTGGTTCCTACATATTCTACGAAGATCTTTATCAGTCAGACCGCATAACAACATACGTTGTTCCCTTTGTCATCGGTATTTTACTTGCCCGAGATTCCATCGTCGGTATCTCAATACCTAGTTCAATCTCGTTACCGGCAAGTCTCTTTACTCGTTTCGTAATACATCATCTCGGAACTAACTCATTAGTTGAAATGCTTGCAAGGCTTATGTGATGTGCATTACCGAGAGGGCCCAGAGATACCTCTCTGACAATCGGAATGACAAATCCTAATCTCGAAATACGCCAACCCAACATGTACCTTTGGAGACACCTGTAGAGCTCCTTTATAATGACCCAGTTACATTGTGACGTTTGGTAGCACACAAAGTGTTCCTCCGGCAAACGGGAGTTGCATAATCTCATAGTCATAGGAACATGTATAAGTCATGAAGAAAGCAATAGCAACATACTAAACGATCGGGTGCTAAGCTAATGGAATGGGTCATGTCAATCACATCATTCTCCTAATAATGTGATCCCGTTAATCAAATGACAACACATGTCTATGGTTAGGAAACATAACCATCTTTGATTAATGAGCTAGTCAAGTAGAGGCATACTAGTGACGTTTGGTTTGTCTATGTATTCACACAAGTATTATGTTTCTGGATAATACAATTCTAGCATGAATAATAAACATTTATCATGATATAAGGAAATAAAATAATAACATTATTATTGCCTCTAGGGCATATTTCCTTCAGTCTCCCACTTGCACTAGAGTCAATAATCTAGATTACACGGTAATGATTCTAACACCCATGGAGCTTTGGTGCTGATCATGTTTTGCTCGTGGAAGAGGCTTAGTCAACGGGTCTGCTACATTCAGATCCGTATGTATCTTGCAAATCTCTATGTCTCCCACCTGGACTAGATCCTGGATGGAATTGAAGCGTCTCTTGATGTGCTTGGTTCTCTTGTGAAATCTGGATTCCTTTGCCAAGGCAATTGCACCAGTATTGTCACAAAAGATTTTCATTGGACCCGATGCACTCGGTATGACTGCTAGATCGGATATGAACTCCTTCATCCAGACTCCTTCGTTTGCTACATCCGAAGCAGCTATGTACTCCGCTTCACATGTAGATCCCGCCACAACGCTTTGTTTAGAACTGCACCAACTGACAGCTCCACCGTTTAATGTAAACACGTATCCGGTTTGTTATTTAGAATCATCCAGATCAGTGTCAAAGCTTGCATCAACGTAACCATTTACGATGAGCTCTTTGTCACCTCCATATATGAGAAACATATCCTTAGTCCTTTTCAGGTATTTCAGGATGTTCTTGACCGCTGCCCAGTGATCCACTCCTGGATTACTTTGGTACCTGCCTGCTAGACTTATAGCAAGACACACATCAGGTCTGGTACACAGCATTGCATACATGATAGAGCATATGGCTGAAGCATAGGGAACATCTTTCATTTTCTCTCTATCTTCGGCATTGGTCAGGCATTGAGTCTTACTCAATTTCACACCTTGTAACACAGGCAAGAATCCTTTCTTTGCTTGATCCATTTTGAACTTTTTCAAAACTTTGTCAAGGTATGTGCTTTGTGAAAGTCCAATTAAGCGTCTTGATCTGTCTCTATAGATCTTAATGCCCAATATGTAAGCAGCTTCACCGAGGTCTTTCATTGAAAAACTCTTATTCAAGTATCCCTTTATGCTATCCAGAAATTCTATATCATTTCCGATTAGTAATATGTCATCTACATATAATATCAGAAATGCTACAGAGCTCCCACTCACTTTCTTGTAAATACGGGCTTCTCCAAAAATCTGTACAAAACCAAATGCTTTGATCACACTATCAAAGCGTTTATTCCAACTCCGAGAGGCTTGCACCAGTCCATAAATGGATCGCTGGAGCTTGCACACTTTGTTAGCTCCCTTTGGATCGACAAAACCTTCCGGTTGCATCATATACAACTCTTCTTGCAGAAATCCATTCAGGAATGCAGTTTTGACATCCATCTGCCAAATTTCATAATCATAAAATGCGGCAATTGCTAACATGATTCGGACAGACTTAAGCATCGCTACGGGTGAGAAGGTCTCATCGTAGTCAATCCCTTGAACTTGTCGAAAACCTTTTGCGATAAGTCGAGCTTTGTAGACAGTAACATTACCGTCAACGTCAGTCTTCTTCTTAAAGATCCATTTATTCTCAATTGCTTGCCGATCATTGGGCAAGTCAACCAAAGTCCATACTTTGTTCTCATACATGGATCCCATATCAGATTTCATGGCTTCAAGCCATTTTGCGGAATCTGGACTCACCATCGCTTCTCCATAGTTTGTAGGTTCATCATGATCTAGTAGCATGACTTCCAGAACAGGATTACCGTACCACTCTGGTGCGGATCTTACTCTGGTTGATCTACGAGGTTCAGTAGTATCTTGTTCTGAAGCTTCATGATCATCATCATTAGCTTCCTCACTAATTGGTGTAGGTGTCATAGAAACTGGTTTCTGTGATGTACTACTTTCCAATAATGGAGCAGGTACAGTCACCTCATCAAGTTCTACTTTCCTCCCACTCACTTCTTTCGAGAGAAACTCCTTCTCTAGAAAGTTTCCGAATTTAGCAACAAAAGTTTTGCCTTCGGATCTCTGATAGAAGGTGTATCCAATAGTTTCCTTTGGATATCATATGAAGACACATTTCTCCAATTTGGGTTCGAGCTTATCAGGTTGAAGCTTTTTCACATAAGCATCGCAACCCCAAACTTTCAGAAATGACAACTTTGGTTTCTTGCCAAACCATAGTTCATAAGGCATCGTCTCAACGGATTTTGATGGTGCCCTATTTAACGTGAATGCGGCCGTCTCTAGAGCATAACCCCAAAACGATAGCGGTAAATTAGTAAGAGACATCATAGATCGCACCATATCTAGTAAAGTACGATTACGACGTTTGGACACACCATTACGCTGTGGTGTTCCGGGTGGCGTGAGTTGCGAAACTATTCCGCATTGTTTCAAATGTACACCAAACTCGTAACTCAAATATTCTCCTCCACGATCAGATTGCAGGAATTTTTTTTTCTTGTTATGATGATTTTCAACTTCACTCTGAAATTCTTTGAACTTTTCAAATGTTTCAGACTTATGTTTCATTAAGTAGATATACCCATATCTGCTTAAGTCATCTGTGAAGGTGAGAAAATAACGATATTCGTCACGAGCCTCAACATTCATCGGACCACATACATCTATATGTATGATTTCCAACAAATTTGTTGCTCTCTCCATAGTACCGGAGAACGGTGTTTTTGTCATCTTACCCATAAGGCACGGTTCGCAAGTACCAAGTGATTCATAATCAAGTGGTTCCAAAAGCCCATCAGTATGGAGTTTCTTCATGCGCTTTACACCGATATGGCCCAAACGGCAGTGCCACAAATAAGTTGCACTATCATTATCAACTCTGCATCTTTTGGTTTCTACATTATGAATATGTGTGTCACTACTATTGAGATTTAATAAGAATGGACCACTCTTTAAGGGTGCATGACCATAAAAGATATTACTCATATAAATAGAACAACCTTTATTCTCTGATTTAAATGAATAACCGTCTCACACCAAACAAGATCCAGATATAATGTTCATGCTTAACGCTGGCACCAAATAACAATTATTTAGGTATAATACTAATCCTGAAGGTAGATGTAGAGGTAGCGTGCCGACCGCGATCACACCGACTTTGGAACCATTTCCCACGCGCATCGTCACCTCGTCCTTAGACAATCTTCGCTTAATCTGTAGTCCCTGTTTCGAGTTGCAAATGTTAGCAACAGAACCCGTATCAAATACCCAGGTGCTACTGCGAGCATTAGTAAGGTACACATCAATAACATGTATATCACATATACCTTTGTTCACCTTGCCATCCTTCTTATCCGCCAAATACTTGGGGCAGTTCTGCTTCCAGTGACCAGTCTGCTTGTAGTAGAAGCACTCAGTTTCAGGATTAGGTCCAGGTTTGGGTTTCTTCTCTTGAGTAGCAACTTGCTTGCTGTTCTTTTTGAAGTTCCCCTTCTTCTTCCCTTTGCCCTTTTTCTTGAAATTAGTGGTCTTATTGACCATCAACACTTGCTGCTCCTTCTTGATTTCTACCTCCGCAGCTTTCAGCATTGCGAAGAGCTCAGGAATAGTCTTATTCATCCCTTGCATATTATAGTTCATCATGATGCTCTTGTAGCTTGGTGGCAGTGATTGGAGAATTCTGTCAATGGCGCAATCATCTGGAAGATTAACTCCCAATTGAATCAAGTGATTATTATACCCAGACATTTTGATTATATGCTCACTGACAGAATTGTTCTCCTCCATCTTGCAGCTATAGAACTTATTAGAGACTTCATATCTCTCATTCCGGGCATTTGCTTGAAATATTAACTTCAACTCCTGGAACATCTCATATGCTCCATGACGTTCAAAACGTCGTTGAAGTCCCATTCTAAGCCGTAAAGCATGGCACACTGAACTATCGAGTAGTCATCAGCTTTGCTCTGCCAGACGTTCATAACATCTGGTGTTGCTCTAGCAGCAGGCCTGGCACCTAGCGGTGCTTCCAGGACATAATTCTTCTGTGCAGCAATGAGGATAATCCTCAAGTTACGGACCCAGTCCGTGTAATTGCTACCATCATCTTTCAACTTTGCTTTCTCAAGGAACGCATTAAAATTCAACGGAACAACAGCACGGGCCATCTATCTACAATCAAACGTAAACAAGCAAGATACTATCAGGTACTAAGTTCATGATAAATTTAGGTTCAATTAATCATATTACTAAAGAACTCCCACTTAGATAGACATCCCTCTAATCCTCTAAGTGATTACGTGATCCAAATCAACTAAACCATGTCCGATCATCACGTGAGATGGAGTAGTTTCATTGGTGAACATCGCTATGTTGATCATATCTACTATATGATTCATGCTCGACCTTTCGGTCTCCATGTTCCGAGGCCATATCTGTATATGCTTGGCTCGTCAAGTATAACCTGAGTATTCTGCGTGTGCAACTGTTTTGCACCCGTTGTATTTGAACGTAGAGCCTATCACACCCGATCATCACGTGGTGTCTCAGCACGAAGAACTTTCGAAGCGGTGCATACTCAGGGAGAACACTTCTTGATAATTAGCGAGAGATCATCTTAAAATGCTGCTGTCAATCAAAGCAAGATAAGATGCATAAAAGATAAACATCACATGCAATCGATATAAGTGATATGATATGGCCATCATCATCTTGTGCTTGTGATCTCCATCTTCGAAGCACCGTTGTGATCACCATCATCACCGGCGCGACACCTTGATCACCATCGTAGCATCGTTGTCGTCTCGCCAATCTTATGCTTCCACGACTATCGCTACCGCTTAGTGATAAAGTAAAGCATTACAGCGCAATTGCATTGCATACAATAAAGCGACAACCATATGGCTCCTGCCAGTTGCCAATAACTTGGTTACAAAACATGATCATCTCATACAACAAAATTTAGCATCATGTCTTGACCATATCACATCACAACATGCCCTGCAAAAACAAGTTAGACGTCCTCTACTTTGTTGTTGCAAGTTTTACGTGGCTGCTACGGGCTTAAGCAAGAACCAATCTTACCTACGCATCAAAACCACAACAATAGTTTGTCAAGTTGGTGATGTTTTAACCTTCGCAAGGACCGGGAGTAGCCACACTCGGTTCAACTAAAGTTGGAGAAACTGTCACCCGCTAGCCACCTTTGTGCAAAGCATGTCGGGAGAACCGGTCTCGCGTAAGCGTACGCGTAATGTCGGTCCGGGCCGCTTCGTCCAACAATACCGCCGAACCAAAGTATGACATGCTGGTAAGCAGTATGACTTATATCGCCCACAACTCACTTGTGTTCTACTCATGCATATAACATCAACACATAAAACCTAGGCTCGGATGCCACTGTTGGGGAACGTAGTAATTTCAAAATTTTCCTACGCACACGCAAGATCATGGTGATGCATAGCAACGAGAGGGGAGAGTGTGATCTACATACCCTTGTAGACCAATAGCGGAAGCGTTAGCACAACGCGGTTGATGCAGTCGTACGTCTTCACGGCCCGACCGATCAAGCATCGAAACTATGGCACCTCCGAGTTTTAGCACACGTTCAGCTCGATGACAATCCCCGGACTCCAATCCAGCAAAGTGTCGGGGTAGAGTTCCGTCAGCACGACGGCGTGGTGACGATCTTGATGTACTACCGTCGCAGGGCTTCGCCTAAGCACCGCTACAATATTATCGAGGATTATGGTGGAAGGGGGCACCGCACACGGCTAAGAATATGATCACGTGGAACAACTTGTGTGTCTAGGGGTGCCCCCTGCCCCCGTATATAAAGGAGCAAGGGGAGGAGGCCGGCCGGCCCCTATTGGCGCGCCAGGAGGAGTCCTCCTCCTAGTAGGAGTAGGACTCCTACTAGGAGGGGGAAGGAAGTGGGGAGGGAGAAGGAAAGGGGGGCGCCGCCCCCCTCTCCTAGTCCAATTCGGACCAGGGGGGAGGAGGCGCGCGGCCCACCCTGGCTGCCCCTCTCTCTCTCCACTAAGGCCCATATGGCCCATTACTTCTCCCGGTAGGGTTCCGGTAACCCTCCGGCTCTCCGGTTTTCTCCGAAATCATCCGGAACACTTCCGGTGTCCGAATATAGCCGTCTAATATATCAATATTTATGTCTCGACCATTTCGAGACTCCTCGTTATGTCCGTGATCACATCCGGGACTCCGAACTAACTTCGGTACATCAAAACTCATAAACTCATAATATAACTGTCATCGAAACCTTAAGCGTGCGGACCCTACGGGTTCGAGAACAATGTAGACATGACCGAGACACGTCTCCGGTCAATAACCAATAGCGGAACCTGGATGCTCATATTGGCTCCTACATATTCTATGAAGATCTTTATTGGTCAGACCGCATAACAACATACGTTGTTCCCTTTGTCATCGGTATTTTACTTGCCCGAGATTCGATCGTCGGTATCTCAATACCTAGTTCAATCTCGTTACCGGCAAGTCTCTTTACTCGTTTTGTAATACATCATCTTGCAACTAACTCATTAGTTGAAATGCTTGCAAGGCTTATGTGATGTGCATTACTGAGAGGGCCCAGAGATACCTCTCCGACAATCGGAGTGACAAATCCTAATCTCGAAATACGCCAACCCGACATGTACCTTTGGAGACACCTGTAGAGCTCCTTTATAATCACCCAGTTACGTTGTGACGTTTGGTAGCACACAAAGTGTTCCTCCGGCAAACGGGAGTTGCATAATCTCATAGTCATAGGAACATGTATAAGTCATGAAGAAAGCAATAGCAACATACTAAATGATCGGGTGCTAAGCTAATGGAATGGGTCATGTCAATCACATAATTCTCCTAATAATGTGATCCCGTTAATCAAATGACAACACATGTCTATGGTTAGGAAACATAACCATCTTTGATTAATGAGCTAGTCAAGTAGAGGCATACTAGTGACGTTTGGTTTGTCTATGTATTCACACAAGTATTATGTTTCCGGATAATACAATTCTAGCATGAATAATAAACATTTATCATGATATAAGGAAATAAAATAATAACATTATTATTGCCTCTAGGGCATATTTCCTTCATCTTCCTCTAGTAGTAACAATAATCATGCTAAATCCAATATTGTTGCTTCTAGTAGTTCTCTTGATTCCACTAATGATTCTCTTAGCCAAGTTACACTTGAACAAGAAAATAGCTTATTGAAGGGAATCATAGAGAAAGGTGTTTACAAGAGCCTTGCCGGGAGTAAGCAATTCGAGGAAATTGTACGCAAGCAAGGAAGGCACCGGAAGAATCAAGGTATTAGTTTTGAACGAAAGTTCAATGCCAATGGAGTTGAGTGGGAAGAAGATCAATACCCCAAGATGAAGTTTGTTCCTCAATAAGAGAAGTATGATCCTACTTCTTCCAAAGGGACACAAGCTCAAGATGATCTTCCACCACAAGACCACAAGCAAAAAGGCAAGGACAAGCTTCAAGAGGAAATTGATGCATTTGAAGAAGCTCCTAAGGCCTTGGTCAAGTGGGTTACCAAGACTACATCAAGTTCCCCTTCATCAAGTACAACTACAACTCCGAGGATTCCCATCAAGATGGTGTGGATCCCGAAGAAGGAGAACTAGAGAGTTCTTGAGGGTGACTCCGCCAACACACTTCACTCTTATCATTTTGGCAAGAACAAGTGCAATCAACTTCCACATCTTGCACTAGTTCAAGGAGTCACAAACCCTCTTGTTGGTAAGACAAGGGACAAGGTAACCTAATGCTCTCATAGAAATCATCTTGTGTGTGCATCACTCTATGTCTATGGATATCCTTGTTTGTTCCTTGTGGGACTAATCCGTGTAGGTATTGAAAGTGCAACTCACTCCAAAGGATAGCTCCGAATGATCTACATCAACTTAGAGCATCCACGTCTTCAACACCTACATGAAGTCATCATCAACAAAACCCAAGATTAGTTCATCCCTCTTAGGGTGGATCTCACATCTAGGGGGAGCTTTACTCTAACAATTGAGTTAAAGCAACTCTAATGGTGTGAACACAACAACGCTTTATGTAAAAGTGGTAATCCCACTTGTGATTAAACGATGAGTATGACCAATGATCAAATGTTCTCATTTGACTCCTAATTCAATATACTCATATATAGATGACCTAGTCATCGCCAATTGCTTGATATATGCTAGAATTGTTTGTGCATGCTTTGCCACATATTTCATTTGTCATTTTATTGTGTGAGCATGTTGGTTGCATAATTTACTCATTCAAGGACATCCACTTGTTGTTTTGATTGATTGGTTTCCTTTTCTTTTGGCCAAGTGGATGGACAAGAATGCCTAAGAACCTTCTCTAGCTATCTATGCTTTTCTCGTCTCAAACTCTATTCATGCTGCATCACAAAGTTTGATCAAGTCAGATTCGAACCACTCTGTGTGAGGAGCACTCGGAGTCCCTGATTCGTCATAGACTTAAACTTCCAAAACTTCTTTTTGTGTTTCGGCCTGACCGATTCATCCATTTCGGTCATACCGAGATCACTAAGTCGATCTAGGTTTTCAATCTCGGTGCAACCGATTCGAACTTTTTGGTCACACCGAGTTTCAGTAACTGCTTGCAGTTATGAATCTCGGTGCCACCGAGTTGTTCCACTCGGTCACACCGACAGGGTCAGGCTATATATATCCACGGGTCAAATTTTGGAAAACTTTCTGAACCTCCTCCTCCGCGCTTAGCCTGCTCTGCCTCCCTGGGTCTCTGGATCATCCTCCTCGTCGCCAGCCGCCTCCTGTCGCTGGTCTCCGCCGCCGTCAATGGGATCATCTCCGCCGTTGCCGCCGTAGCAAGTTCATCACCGAACTAGGGTATGGACTTGAACTTTGTGTTGTTCTAACTCTGATTCCCCAGCACATTGCTTTGCCATGAATCTTGCCACGACTGAAACCATTCTATCCATCGAAAACACTCCGTAGTTTAGTCATGAATTGAAAATTTAGGGTTAGGTTTCCGCCGAAACCATCTCGGACCGACCGAGTTGATGAAATCGGTTCCACCGATTTGGCTCAGGCCATTGCACATGTGATTCTCGGTCTGACCGAGAATTGCAAATCGGTGTGACCGAGTTCAGCACTTTGTGAAACCCTAGCAGTCTCAGTGCCACCAAACTGTGACTCGGTCTGACCGAGTTCACTAGTTTAGGTTCCAAAAGCTGCTTCGGTATCACCAAGTTTGCAAATCGGTAGCCGAAATGCTTTATGTGGAAAACTAAAACTAAGTTTTTAATTCATTCTTTTGCAAAAACCTCTGTATTTTGTGATGCTCATCCACTCTACCTCATCTATAATCTATTCACAGGGTCTGTTGTCAGTGTTTGCATCATGTCATATCAGAGTGACAGTCAGAACAACTCAGAGGAGCAGGTTCACTTGAGTGAGGGCACTAGTCCCTCTAGCAGCTCAGATGATGGAAGCAGGAGCACACCAAGCAATCTGCCAAAGGCTTCCACCAGGGCCAGCAAGAAAAGAACCTTAGAGTTAGAGGATGAGGACTATGTGGCTGAGGAAGAAGAAACCACCTCAAAGAGGAAAGTCCTGAAGAAGGAATATGACACAGCTGCTGCCACCAAGCCAGGAATGAAGTAAAAGGTTCCTGCCAAGAGAGCTCCAATGTCTAAAGCCAGAGCATCTACTCAAGAGACTTTGGGATCTGCACCCAAAGAGCAGGTTGTGGCAGAAAAGAAAAGGAAGGAAATGGTCAAAAAGACCCCTGCTAGAGTGCTTGGGAGATCTTCAATCATGAAAGACTCTGAAGAAGACGAAGAGGATGCTGCACCAACACCTAAGGCACAGAAACTTATGGGAGATGCCATAAGATCAGGGGCTGCTTCATCTAAGACCAAATGAACTTCTAAGCCAGCTGCTCCAAAACCCAAAACTGCACCAAAGAGGAGTACCAGGAACATTCCAGCTGCTGAGAAAAACAAGGCCCCAGTGCCTGAAACTGTTGCTGAAGAAGAAGATGATGAGACACATGTTTTGAGGAAGTTAAAGCCAAAAATTCTAGATCATAATGATGCTCATCCTGTAGCAGAAAACATGAAGACCAGGAAGGACTCAGGATTGAGGATATGGAGAGAGTCAGATCCATATGCCACCAGAAGGAGAACTGCTGTGGACTACAGGTTCCATACCAAAGAACAGCAGGATTTTTATGAGACAGTGTTGCTCGACAAGAAACCAATAGTATGTGACATGAGATGGGTCAACTGGGAGTACATCAAGGAGAACAAAGAACATTATCCAGGAGTATATGACAGTTTCAAGGCTTGTGGAGTTGATGAGTTTGTGGCTCAGAAGCTCACAAAGTGGAATGATGAGCTTATCATGCAGTTCTACTCCACAGCTCACTTCTACCCAGATGGCAAGATAGTCTGGATGTCTGAAGGCACTAGATACCAGTCCACAATTGCGGAATGGGCTAAGTTTATCAATGCCCCAGAAGAGAGTGAAGATGACTTGGATGTCTATGCCAACAAGAAGAATGATCACAACACCATGACACACATGTACAAGGAGATCCCAGATGCTGCTCTTGAGACACACAAGTTTGGATCTGTACATTACCTTCTGTCAGGCTTGCCAACTATCAACTGGATCCTCAGGCACACTCTCTTGCCAAAGTCAGGTGATCACAAGATGATCAGAGGCCATGCAATTAACATGCTTCACATCTTTGATGTCCCACAGAAGTTCAAAGTCATGAGCCTAATAGTGGAAACCATAAAGAGGACAGCTGCAGATCAGAAGAGGAGTTGTGGATATGCCCCACGGATTCAGGAGCTGATTAACTCCAAGATGGGCACTGGCACATATCTGTTGGACAAGGAGCACCTGCCCATCTATCCAGACTTTGAGGACAACCAAGTGGTTATGAATGAGGATGAACCATCTTCTGTGCACGTTCAAGCAAAGAGGGAGAAGGCAAAGGTTGAGAAAGCTGCAAAGATGCCAACCATGGAAGAGGCATCTCAGTATATTATGAAGAGCAAGCAAGATCAGCTCGGCTACTTGATTGCATCCACTCTGAGGATTGAGAAAGGGATGGCCACCCTAACTCAAAACCAGGAGAGCTTGGAAAGGATCATAGAGCAGAAGTTCTATGACATGGATGTGAAGGTAACTGAGATCCAGTCTGTTGTGGAGCAACTTCAGGATGATATGCAGGAGAGGAAGGGCAAGACAACCACTAATGCATTTGCCAAAGTGCCTAGAGCTCAGAGATCTGCTGCAGTGCCTGTTCCAGACACCAGAGCAACTTCATCTGCACCAGCTACAGCTTCAGTGCCACCAGCTCCAACACCTACTCCATCAGCTCCATCTACTTCGACTGAAGCCTTCGTTCTTGGAGTTATCCGGACACCACCACCTGAAGACCAAGCCTGAGAGACGTTTTAGTGCTATGCATTTTCTAGGACCTTTTTGGTAACTTGTTGCCAAAGGGGGATAAAAATGTATAGATCATAGGCTTCGAGAGAGAGTGTTGTGCTTTTTTTATTCTCTCTTGCTTTGGTGGTTGAACTTTATTTGCTTGATTGAGATACTTTCTGTCTATGTGATACTTGGATGATCATGTGTGTTTGATCATATGCTACATTAATGCTTGTTGGACGACATTATCATTTTATCCCTATATGATCATTCACTTTGCTTGGTGATGAGTGCATGTATTTAATTATTATCATTTTGAGCGCTCCACCAAGATGTATGTGACATGGAAGAGTAACCCATGAGCCTAATTCTCTGTGCATTTGCAGTCCAAAGCAAATCATAAACTATGCACACATTTAGGGGGAGCTCTTGCTTTTCACGTACTTCTCAAAGCGACAATGTTTTTCACTCTTATTATCATTCATCGAAGCTTTGATCTATATGTTGTCATCAATTACCAAAAAGGGGGAGATTGAAAGTGCAACTATCCCTAGTTGGTTTTGGTAATTCCTAACAACATATAGCTCATTAAGCTAATGCTATTCCAAGATTAATATTTCAGGAAAAGCTCAATGAATGGCATGGCATGGATGAGGAAAGTGGACCCCACAAAATACTAAGGACAAAAAGATTGGCTCAAGCTCAAAGCTCAAGACTCTACATTTTATATTTTAGTGATCGAAGATCACATTGAGTCTATAGGAAAAGCCAATACTATCAAGGAGGGATGAGGTGTTGCTTGATGAGGTTCTTGCTTCATAGTGCTTAGTGATATGCTCCAAAACCCTCAACTACCTTCCCACATCCACATATGACCTAAACCAAAAGTCAAACTCGGCCCCACCAATTCTTTCTATCCGGCGCCACCAAGTTCAGATGTCATAGCCACTGCCACAAACCCTAGGCAAATCGGTCTCACCGATAGGGATCTTGGTCACACCGAGATGGGGTTGAAATCTCTCGGTTTCCCTTCGTAACGTTTCGTTCCTAACAAGATGAGCGATCGGTCCCACCGAGATTGCAAGGTAAACTCTCTGCTTCCCTTTTGTAACATTTCGGTCCCACCAAAATCAGAAAATCGGTCCCACCGAGTTTACCTGACCAACTCTCTGGTTAGCTTATTACCAAAATCGGTCCCACCGAGTTTGTGTAATCGGTCACACCGAGATTACATTATGCCCTAACCCTAACCATATCGGTCCTACCAAGTTGCATCTCAGTCCCACCAAAAATCCTAACGGTTACTAGGCTTGCTAAATCGGTCCGACCGAGTTTCTCAATTCGGTCTCACCGAGATTGGTAAATTGTGTGTAATGATTAGTTTTTGTGTGGAGGCTATATATACCCCTCCACCCACTCTTCATTAGTGAAGAGAGACATCAGAACATACCTACACTTACAATACACATTTTCTGAGAGAGAACCACCTACTCATGTGTTGAGGCCAAGATATTCCATTCCCACCATATGAATCTTGAACTCTAGCCTTCCCCAAGTTGCTTTCCACTCAAATCTTCTTTCCACCAAATCCATATCCTGTGAGAGAGAGTTGAGTGTTGGGGAGACTATCATTTGAAGCACAAGAGCAAGGAGTTCATCATCAACACACCATTTGTTACTTCTTGGAGAGTGGTGTCTCCTAGATTGGCTAGGTGTCACTTGGGAGCCTCCGACAAGGTTGTGGAGTTGAACCAAGGAGTTTGTAAGGGCAAGGAGATCGCCTACTTCGTGAAGATCTACCGCTAGTGAGGCAAGTCCTTCGTGGGCGATGGCCATGATGGGATAGACAAGGTTGCTTCTTCGTGGACCCTTCGTGGGTGGAGCCCTCCGTGGACTCGCGCAACCGTTACCCTTCGTGGGTTGAAGTCTCCATCAACATAGATGTACGATAGCACCACCTATCGGAACCACGACAAAAACATCCATGTCTCCAATTGTGTTTGAATTCTCCAAACCCTTCCCTTTACATTCTTGCAAGTTGCATGCTTTACTTTCCGCTGCTCATAGACTTTTTGCATGCTTGCTTGAGTTGTGTTAAGATTGCTTGACTTGTGCTAAGATAGCTAAAATCTGCCAAAGACTAAAATTGGGAAAAGGATAGATTTTTAATTGGTCAAGTAGTCTAATCACCCCCTCTAGACATACTTTCGATCCTACAAGCTCACACTCTCGCAACGATCTCAAAGCCTAGCTTGCCGAACCTGAGGAGCAAGAGACACAAGAGTTTATACTGGTTCGGGCCACCGTTGCGGTGTAATACCCTACTCCAGTGTGGTGTGGTGGATTGCCTTGTAGGCTGGGGATGAACAAGTACAAGGGAAGAATAGCCTCCTGAGGAGAGGTGTTCTTGAGCTCGATGAGCTTGTGTGTGTGGATGGTCTGGTTCCTCTCTAGATTGGATTAGGTCACCTCCTACGGTGGTGGCTAGTCCTATTTATAGAGGCCCGGGTCCTCTTCCCAAATATTAGGCGGAAGGGATCCCACAACGGCCAATTTGAAGGGGGACAGCTAGTACAAGCTATCCTGACAAAAGGTGGTCTTCGCCTGCCAAAGGCTCTGGTGGTGACGCCGTCGTGGGCTCCGTGATGTCCTCCGTCCTGTCGTCCTGCTGGGGTTGGTCTCGTTACACCGATATGGAAACCTTTGCCTGATGCCTCGTGACTCCTCGCATGCGCTTGCGTCTTTAGCACCAAAGAGGAAACTGGCACTCTACGCCTGCTGGTGCTCGCTTGGCCTCGGTCATCATGGATCACATCACAGAAACCTCACGAGGTGCTCCTCGCCTTGATCTCTCCGCTCCTCACGAGCTAGCCTAGTGAGGCTACCCCTGAGGAGGTCTTGTGTTGTCTGCCTCGTGAGGCTTGGCCCCTCACAAGGGGCTTGAGTGTTTGCTGACGAAGATGGGCCGTACCAGGCCGCTGGTGGAGCCACGCCCTGGGTTGTTGATACGTCTCCGACGTATCTATAATTTTTTATTGTTCCATGCTATATTATATTCTGGTTTGGACATTATTGGGCTTTATTATACACTTTTATATGATTTTTGGGACCAACCTATTAACCGGAGGCCCAGCCCAGAATTGCTGTTTTTTGCCTATTTTAGGGTTTCGCAGAAAAAGAATATCAAACGGAGTCCAAACGGAATGAAACCCTCGGGAACGTGATTTTCAGAACGAACATATCCAGAGGACTTGGACCCTACGTCAAGACATCAACCAGGAGGACACGAGGTAGGGGGTGCGCCTACCCCCCCTAGGCGCGCCCTCCACCCTTGTGGGCCCCCTGTTGCTCCACCGACGTACTCCTTCCTCCTATATATAACTACGTACCCCCAAACTACCAGATACGGAGCCAAAACGCCGTAACTTTCTGTATCCACAAGATCCCATCTTGGGGCCTGTTCCGGAGCTCCGCCGGAGGGGGCATCGATCACGGAGGGCTTCTACATCAACACCATAGCCCTTCCGATGAAGTGTGAGTAGTTTACCTCAGACCTACGGGTCCATAGTTATTAGCTAGATGGCTTCTTCTCTCTTTTTGGATCTCAATACAAAGTTCTCCCCCTCTCTTGTGGAGATCTATTCGATGTAATCTTCTTTTGCGGTGTGTTTGTTGAGACCGATGAATTGTGGTTTTTTGATCAAGTTTATCTATGAACAATATTTGAATCTTCTCTGAATTCTTTTATGTATTATTGGTTATCTTTGCAAGTCTCTTCAAATTATCAGTTTGGTTTGGCCTACTAGATTGGTCTTTCTTGCAATGGGAGAAGTGCTTAGCTTTGGGCTCAATCTTGCGGTGTCCTTTCCCAGTGACAGTAGGGGCAGCAAGCCACGTATTGTATTGTTTCCATCGAGGATAACAAGATGGGGTTTATTTCATATTGCATGAGTTTATCCCTCTACATCATGTCATCTTGCTTAAAGCGTTACTCTGTTCTCTTGAACTTAATACTCTAGATGCATGCTGGATAGCGGTCGATGTGTGGAGTAATAGAAGTAGATGTAGGCAGGAGTCGGTCTACTTGTCTCGGACGTGATGCCTATATACATGATCATACCTAGATATTCTCATAACTATGCTCAATTCTGTCAATTGCTCAACAATAATTTGTTTACCCGTCGTGAATACTTATGCTCTCGAGAGAAGCCACTAGTAAAACCTATGGCCCGCGTGTCTATCTTCTATCATATTAATCTTCCAATACTTAGTTACTTTTATTGCCTTTTATTTTACTTTGCATCTTTATCATAAAAATACGAAAAATCTTATCTTATCATATCTATCAGATCTCACTCTCGTAAGTGACCGTGTAGGGATTGTGTAACGCCCCGAGACCGATGTGCCAGGTGTCCTCCAGTTATTCGCCGTGTTACCTTGTCATTGCTTGCGTGTCATGCATTCCATATCATTTCATCCTGTGCATTTCATTTGCATACATGTTCGTCTCATGCATCCGAGCATTTTCCCCGTTGTCCATTTTGCAATCCGGCGCTCCTATGTCACCCGGTGTCCCTTTCTACCGCTTTTCATGTGCGGTTGTTGAACGTTTTCGGATTGGACCGAGACTTGTCATGCGGCCTTCGTTTACTACCGGTAGACCGCCTGTCAAGTTTCGTGCCATTTGGACTACGTTTGATACTCCAACGGTTAACCGAGGGACCGAAAAGGCCTCGTGTGTGTTGCAGCCCAACACCTCTACAAAGTGGCCCAAAACCCACCTAAACCCCCTCCATCATCTCGGTCGTTCGATCACGATCGCGTGGCCGAAAACCGCACCTCATTTGGACTCTCCTAGCTCCCTCTACCTATAAATATGTGGCCTCCCCCGAAATTCCGCGCAGATGAAACCCTAGATCCAACTCCCTCCGCGCCGCCGGACGCGTCCATGCCGCGCCGGACATGTCCACCGGAGCCGGCCACCTCACCCCGACCAACCAGGGGATGCCACGTCAGCGCGCCAGCTCCCTCCTCCACTCACGTCGCGCCACCTGTCCCTCTCTCTCCTCCCACCGTGCCTCGGCCCGCCGCAGCCCACGGCCGGCCCGCCTCGGGCCGCGCCGGGCCCGACCGCACCTCGCCACCAGCCCGCGCCCGCGCGCCTCCGCCACCGGCCGACGCACGCCGCCCACCGCCATCGCCGGCCACCGCCGTGCCTGCACGTCGCCGGCCACCGCCGCGCCTGCACTCCACCGCCCGCGCGCCGCTCGCACCCCGCCGCTGTTGCGCACCGCCTCCGCGCCCGCAGCGTCTTCCCGCGAGCTCGCAGCCCCGCCATGGCAGCTCGTCGGCAGCCACCTCCACCACGGGATCCGCTGGACCTCCGTGGCCTCATCCTGGCCGGTTCCAGCGCCGCCCTCCCCGGACCCGCGGCCCCCTCCTCCGGCCTCCTCCTTGTCTCCGGCCTCCTCCATCCATTCCAGCGATGTCGTGGCTTTGTCACGGCAGATGTCCTAGATAAAGGACTTAGTCGTGGAGCCATCACGATGGGTTAGCTTGAAGGGGTTAAAGCGGACACAGGGACGCAAGAGAGTTTATACTAGTTCGGCCCCTTCGATGAAGGTAAAAGCCTACGTCTAGTTGTGATGGAATTGATGGGGTTTCGATGACTAGGGAGCAAACAAGCTTCGCCTATGTCTCGAGTTGTTGTCTATCTCTGAACCGCCGCCGGGTCGTCCCCTTATATAGATGGGTGACACCCGTCGGCTCACAGAGTCCTAACACCGGTCGATATTCGTATTCCGGGTTGGTCTCTCCTTATTCCTAACTTACAGTACAAGTTTATATACAAATCCTGGTTTATAGCTACAAGTCTTGAACCGGCTACGGGCCTTAGGCCCTCATCTGCCTTCTTGGGCTTTATCACTCTGGAACTACTGATGAAGTTGACCCGGCCCAGATAGGCCGGTTTACGCCCAGCAGTAATATCCCCAACATTAGGCCCCAGATTGATTTGAACGGGTTCATGTCAATCCATTAACAAAAGCTTCATCTTCAACATCTTCTCATAAATTGGTAAACTGCCATGATGTCATCTTCTCTGATTGCTGTAAACCGGAGTGACGTCACCTGTCATAATGAAGCTATCCATTATGCTTCTTTGTTTAATAGATCTACGGAAATCAAGGCGACAACTCCGTTTCGTGGCCCCTCAATTGTCGCGCCTGACACCTGTTCTTTCGCCTTATAAATAGGACCGAAGGGTCATTTCTTTTCTCCCCTTCATGCCTTTCTTCTTCGCCTTCCTCGCGTCGCCAGCCTCGGAGCTCCGCCGCCGCCGTCGACCTCTGCCTCAACCTTGGCCGCTGCATCAACCTGGGTGCACCAGAGCATCGCGGCAACCTTCCGCGTCTTCCTCAGCTCCGGTAAATCTTCTATCCTTTCCCCCGCAGATCTGACCTAGGGTTTCACAGTTCTTCAGTGTTCGTCGTCTGCCTCTTGCTCATACGATAGATCTTTAGATGACTCCGCAAATCTTTATTCTGTGCAATGGTAGTTGTTTACCCTTCGCCTTCACTTACACATCTCAAAACCATAGATTTGTATGTACGTCTTGCTCATTGATTCGGTACTGCTCCTTTTGGACCTTTGAATATTTATCTTTTTTCTAAACTTGCTTCAGATCCATCGCTGTAGAGAAATCTTACGAAATCTGTTTCTATAAACTTACTCATCTGCTTCAATACTCATTTGCTTCAATGTTTAAACCAGGCGGTTTAACCTTGTAGAAAAAATTGCCAAGCCGGTATATACCATTAGTCCCCTTGTTGAACCGCCAGATGTTGTTGCTTCATAAAACTTCGGTTCAGATAGTTCTGTCTCCAGTTTAACATTGCACATACCAATGTACCTTGATCAAATGCATTTTTGAACCGGGATCTTTTACCTTGTAGATTCCATCATGGCCAAGCAAGTATATGAGTGCAATTGGGTTCCTTCTCGCGTCACAGAGGCTCAGCTGGACGATCTAGTCCTGATCGGCGCTTTAGGCAGCAAAGATACCATCCATTGGAGGGCTCCTGGCAAAGAGTGCCCTCCCACTCCTCAAGAAGGAGAGGTTGTTGTTTTCGTAGATCACTTAGCTCGGGGCTTTAATCCGCCCGGTTCTAAATTTTACCGGGATGTTTTGGCCGATTTCCAACTCCATCCACAAGACACTGGCCCCAATTCTGTTACAAATATGTGTCACTTCCAAGTGCTCTGTGAGGCGTTCTTTCAAGAGGAGCCCACAGTGGAATTGTTCAGAGACCTTTTCCATCTAAACCGCCGTACTGAGTTTACCGACGGCTCCAATACGGAGTTGGGTGGCATGGCGATCCAGAAAAGGAAAGAGGTCACATACCCTCACGCCAAACTGCACAGCCACCCCAAAGAATGGAATCAGACATGGTTCTATACTTCTATTGCAAAGACACCTCCCCTGCTGGTGAGAATCCCTTGCCTAGCTTTCGTCCGTAGCGGCTCAGCAATACACACTTTCCGCAAAGATTGACTGACCAGGAGAGAAGCAAATATGCTCCTCAACTGTCGAAGCTCAGAGCCTTTATGGCCAATGGTTTAACAGGGGTTGATCTCACTCGCTGTTGGATATCATGGAGCATACTGCCCCTTAGTCAGCGCTCTGGTTTGATGTGCGAGTATACCGGCAGTGTTGATGACCCACTGCGACATTCCAAAATCCAGCTCACCGATGAAGAAATCACAGAGGCTGTGAATAAGATGCAGAATGAACCGGAACATATCTGTGCTAAAAACGGCCTGCTTCCCTTCTGTGCCACCAACAAACCGCCAGCTGTAAGACCTTGATTTTTCCTTTTGCTGAATCTGTTATTGATATATCTGGTCATTGTTTAATATCGGTGTCTGTGTAATCAGGGCAATGACCCGTTTTGGAGCAAGAAATTGCCACAGGAGAAACCAGAAAAACCAGACAAACCGGAAAGAGCAACCCGGCAAAAGACTAAAGCTGTAAAGAAGACTGCCCACAGGAAAAGAACTACTGCATCTTCTAATCCAGCCCCTGATGATGATGTGGATAATCCGGACCTTGAGGTAGAGCTTGACTCACTTGGCTTATTTTTCATGCGTCTTATTGATGATGATATTTGTCAGGATGATGCCGAAGCCAGCCACGCTAATGCTGCAGAGGTAATTATTCTCTCTTCCAATTCAGAACCTTTGCCTTCACTAAAAATCCGTCAGGCAAACCGGAAAGTTAAATTTTCTCATCCTCTTGCTTATTTGGATCCCAAATTGCTTATGAAGACCCAACAGCATGAAGCTCGTCGCATAACCCGGCACAGCGGCCAGGTAGTTACCTCCGCCGGTTTACCGAATAGTCCGGTTCGGAAACGCCGTTCAGAGGTCTCTAATTTGCTTGTCAGTGATTGTCCTAAAGCGGGCTGCTTTCATCAACCTCTTAATCCATCTGACTCCGATTACCAGGTTACTTCCCACTCATCTTCTGGCGCGTCATCGGCTACTCAGCTGCCACCGCTCAAAACGGTGCTTGGGTAAGCTATACTTATTATGATATTTGCAGCACATCGCCTTAGAACATATGCTGTATTTGATTTTGTTATTCTTTTCAGGGCCAAACCTAGGCCAAGCAAGAAGGCCCGCCTGGACAAAGAGGCCGAAGAAGATGCCGTTCTTGAGCCAGGCAAAACACCCGATCTTGAAACGGCTATTCCTGAGGATATACCCAACGATCCACCGCAGCAAGACGACGATCTTATTGCTGAAGAGAGACCTACTGATGCCTCAGGTCCTGTCAATCATCCCACAGGCTCCATCCGGATTGAGAGATCCACTGGTCCAGCAAAACTTACTGACAAGCCAACAGCCCCAGTGCAAACCGGCGATACTCAGGAGGATGAGGTTGTCATTACTGGTACTGGCCATACCGAGCCAAGCAATCCTGTTGCTTTGTCCAAACATTCTGCCAAGGAAGAATTTGCTGTCTTTGGTAAAGGCAAGTGGAATGCTGATCTGGCAACTTACGCTGCTGTGAACGCCCAAGATATCCATTCCGGCTACCTGAACCGGCTGTATACCAGCCGTGACTATGAAGCCAGTCTGGTTAATATGATGAAGGATAAATACGAGGTAACTTCCATATGCTCTTTCCTGCTTGTATGCTTCAATACTTGCTGACTCTCCTAGCCCCCAAGGGCCGGTTTGTAATCTTCTTTCAAACCGGGACTTACTAACATAAATCTTAATACTTTGAAATTCGCCGATGTAGCCCCCAAGGGCCGGTTCAACTTAGCGTAGTTAAACCGGTACTTTAAGTAATTGAGATTGCCGCATCAGAATATATATACGAGCAAATAGCCATTAGCCCCCAAGTGCCAAGTTGCATACTTGTATTGATCTTGGGACTTTGTAAGCAATTGAAAGATGAAGATCGAATATGCATTATCCCCCAAGTGCTAAGTGCATAACTTGTTATGTGGTTGGTACTTCAATCCTTGTTCCGTTTTGTTGAAGCATATAATTGTCTGCATGCAGGCGGAGCTGAAGACGAAAGAAAGCCAAGTCGCCGATCTCCAAGAAAACCTGAAAACCCAACAAGCTGAAACCTCCAAAGAAAAAGAGGAATTAGCCAACGCTTTAAGCGCCATGGAACAGCTTAAGGAGAGCTTCAAGAAGAAGTGGGCGGATTGGGCCACTGAAAAGTCCGCTTTAATCAAACGAGCAGAGGATGCCGAGGCTGCACTAAAACCAGTGGCGGATTAACTGACCAGCATAAAGCAGCACGTGCATGCCATGACTACTTCTATCTTTGGTAAGCTAGTTTAACTTCTGAATTGGCTCTGCCTTCTTACAGAGTTGACGATTTATTAACCCTTTATGGTATTTCAGGGACACACATTGGTCACTTGGGGTCAGATGTGCGGAAGAAATTAAAAGCCGCCTATACATTGGTTGAACAATTGTATACTGGTGTCCAGCGGATCATCTGTACTGCATCCCATAACAAACCGGCGCCCACTTTGATTCAAGACACTCTGATGAAACTGTCGGTGCTTCCTGCCCGGGTTGAAGAGCTGAAGAAATCTGCTGCTCGGACCGGTGCGATCAATGCCTTAATCCGGGCAAAAGCATGGGTGCCGGATTTTGATCCTATTGAAGCGGCTCAGGGCTATCCCAGCTTGAAGGAAGACGGGTCAGAGTTTGGTGAAGCAGATCTGTGAGCAATAAACCGGGAGGTACGTCCGCTAGCTTGTCAATTGGCTGAAGAAGCAGACTTGTCTCATTATCAAGCCCAATATGACAATCAGAACAAGCGAATAGCTGCACCAATCCATGAATCGGAAAAATCTGATCCCTCCAATCCGTAAGCATACTTACGCTCCCGATATTGACCCGTCATTGCTGATCCATGATGAAGCTGTTTTTCAAGCATTAATGGGAATCGACTGGACAACTGTTGATTTCCAGCCACTGGGTAGAGAAACGGAGGCTGAAGCGGCGCAGGATGACCCACAACCATCAGGCCAGGCTGGTGACCAAGCTTGAACCGGAAGCCGGTTTTAAAACTGCCTCTCCTTTGCGAAAAACAATGATATTATTATGGGCATCGTGTTGCCTTGTAATAGGCTAGCTGATACTTTTGATGTTGATATTCCTTCGTGCATAATTTGTTCTTCCTGTGATGATGAACTTTCCAAAGCCCTTTCTGCAATAAGAAACTCCTCAAGTGCCACCGCGGTTGTACCGTCAGGCGGAATATGATGTCTGCATATATGAAGTCAAAACATCCCAAAACAATTAAGTATATGACCAAAATTTTGAGATACATAATACCTGCCGTCGTTGAGCGTGAAGTTGGCTTGGCCAATCTTGAAGCGGAGTTTTGCAAACCCACACTGTTGGAGGAGATAACAGCTCCTGTATATATATGACGCTAGTTTACCATGTAAACCGTGTCGGGTTATAATAAACATCGTGTTATTCCATAAGAGGATGTTAACAACAAGGATCAAACCGGGCAAATAGTCTCCGGATTGACGTGAAATGTGTTCCGTCAATTGATTGGTTGAAAACTTTGTTGGTTTAAAAAAACGCAATAAAAAGAAAAAAGTATCTTGCAAAGAAAAGTGCGAAGCAAAAGCAATGACAAAACCGTTTGTAAAAAAGGTTTATTTGAGCTGATCAAATGGCCTTACCATGGCCGAACATGACCAAGCTCCCGTTAGGTGTAACTATGGTTCTAGTCAGCCAGGTCCCCAAATGAAACCGTGGCATTTATGCCGACCAAGTGGCATGGCAATGGTTCGGGTTCGACCAAGCCCCCAAGTGATTCTGTGGCCTTAGGCCGATCAAGAGGCATGACTGGTTCAGACGTGACCAAGTCCCCAAGTGATCTGGTGGCTCTCGCCTATCAAGAGGTATGGTATTGGTTCGGACACGACCAAACCTCCAAGTGATATAACATGATGCTTTTAAAAAGCGAACTCAAGGGGTAAACCGGAGGCCGCTTTAGAACAACTCCGTGTAACCACACATGATGTAAAAGAACAAATACCCCGCTTTAGCTGAGGTTCTGGTTTATTATATTTAATCATAATATATACATCGTTGTAATATGTACATAAGTAGAACCAATGGCTCAGGTATAATAAGGCCGAAGATGAGCTATGTTCCACGGCTTGTTGGTCTCCTCCTCAGATGTACGTGAGTCCTTATGCTCTCGAATATCGATCAGATAGTATGACCCGTTGTGCAGATTCTTGCTGACCACGAAAGGCCCCTCCCAAGGTGGGGATAACTTATGCATATCAGTCTGATCTTGGATGAGCCGAAGCACCAAATCTCCTTCCTGGAAGGTTCTGGTTCTGACTCGGCGACTGTGATAACGACGAAGATCCTGTTGGTAAATCGCTGATCGGGCGGCTGCTATGTCACGCTCTTCATCCAACCGGTCCAAAGCATCTTGCCGTTCTGTCTCGTTGTCTGCTTCAATATAAGCCGTCACACGAGGTGAATCATGACGGATATCACTGGGGAGAACCGCCTCCGCTCCATAAACCATGAAGAACGGTGTGTATCCTGTTGACCTGTTGGGTGTTGTATTGATGCTCCATAACACAGATGGTAATTCTTCTACCCAACAACCCGGCGTTCTCTGCAAAGGAACCATGAGTCGGGGCTTGATGCCTCTCAAGATCTCTTGATTAGCTCTTTCTTCTTGACCATTGGACTGTGGGTGTGCCACTGATGAAACGTTGAGCCGGATGTGCTCCCGTTCGCAGAACTCCTTCATGGCACCTTTGGAAAAATTGGTACCATTATCTATACTGTGTGGAAAGCCAAACCGGAAAATCACTTTTTTAATGAACTGAACCACCATGGCCGCATCACACTTGCTAATAGGTTCTGCCTCCACCCACTTTGTAAACTTGTCAACCGCCACCAGGAGGTGGGTCTTCTTATCTTTGGACCTTTTGAAAGGCCCAACCATATCCAGCCCCCAAGTCACAAACGACCAAGTAATTGGAATCATTCTCAATTCTTGAGCTGGTACATGAGCACGTCTCGAGAACTTTTGGCAACCATCACATCGTCTGACCAGATCCTCTGCATCAGCATGAGCAGTTAACCAATAGAAGCCATGGCGAAACGCTTTAGCCACCAGAGATTTTGAACCGGCATGGTGACCACAATCTCCTGCGTGGATCTCATGCAAAATTTCACGGCCTTCTTCAGGAGACACACAACGTTGAAATGCTCCTGGCACAGTGCAATGATGCAACTCGCCGTTGATAATAGTCATGGACTTGGATCACCGGATTATCTGTCTGGCCAGAGGCTCATCCTCTGGTAACTCGCCCCGGTTCTTGTACGCCAGGTAGGGAAGCGTCCAATCCGGAATAACATGAAGAGCTGCCACCAATTGAGCCTCTGGATCAGGAATAGCCAAATCCGCTTCACCAGGGATCTTGACCGACGGGTTGTGCAGCACATCCAGAAAAACATTGGGCGGAACCGGTTTGCGCTGAGAGCCCAGCCGGCTTAAAGCGTCCGCCGCTTCATTTTTCCGCCGGTCCACATGGTCCACCTGATAGCCTTTGAAATGACCTGCAACAATATCCACCTCACGATGATATGCCGCCATGAGTGGATCCTTAGAGTCCCAAGTGCCAGACACTTGCTGAGCCACGAGGTCCGAGTCACCGAAGCACTTAACTCGACCTAGATTCATCTCCTTAGCCATCCGAAGACCATGGAGCAAGGCTTCATACTCAGCTGCATTGTTAGTACAAGGGAACATTAAGCGGAGAACATAACAAAACTTATCACCTCGTGGGGAAGTTAATACGACTCCAGCCCCCGAACCTTCCAATTGCCTGGATCCGTCAAAATGGATGGTCCAATATGTGTGATCCGGCTTTTCTTCAGGTGCTTGCATTTCCGTCCAATCATTGATAAAATCAACCAGTGCTTGAGACTTAATCATCGTCCGAGGCACATACTTCAAATCGTGCGGCCAAGCTCTATAGCCCACTTGGCAATCCGGCCAGTTGCTTCCCGGTTCTGGATGATATCCCCAAAGGAGCAGAACTGACCACCGTAATTGGATGCCCTTGGAAGTATTGTTTAAGCTTCCGGCTTGCCATAAAAACTCCATACACCAGCTTCTGCCAATGCGGATACCTTTGCTCGGACTCAATGAGCACCTCGCTGATATAATAGACCGGACGTTGAACCGGATGCTCCTTACCTGCCTCCTTTCGCTCCGCCACAATAGCCACGCTGACCGCCCGAGCATTAGCAACAACATATAGCAGTAACGGCTCCTTATCAATGGGAGCGGCGAGCACAGGCGGATTGGCCAATTGCTGCTTTAAGTCCTCAAATGCTTCATCAGCAGCAGAACTCCATACAAACTGATCCTTCTTCTTCAACATCTGATACAAAGGGATTGCCTTCTCACCAAGACGACTGATAAACCGGCTTAACGCGGCAATCCGGCCTGCCAGGCGTTGAACATCATTGATACACTTCGGTTTAGCCACGGAGGCGATGGCTGCGATCTTCTCCAGATTAGCCTCAATTCCCCTATTGGACACCAGGAAGCCTAATAACTTGCCCGCCGGTACACCAAAGACGAATTTGTCCGGATTAAGCATCATCTTGTATGTCCTCAGGTTATCAAAAGTTTCCTTTAAATCACCAATCAGAGTCTCCTTCTCCCTGGATTTAACCACGATATCATCCACATAGGCGTGTACATTACGGCCAATCTGTTTGTGTAGACAATTTTGCACACAACGTTGATAAGTTGCCTGGGCACTCTTGAGCCCAAAGGGCATAGACACATAGCAGAAGGCTCCAAAGGGAGTTATGAATGCCGTTTTCTCCTGGTCCTTAACTGCCATTTTGATCTGATGATAGCCAGAATATGCATCCAAAAAACTTAAACGCTCACAACCCGCCGTAGCATCAATAATTTGATCAATACGGGGGAGGGCAAAAGGATCTGTTGGACAAGCTTTATTAAGATCTGTGTAATCCACACACATGCGCCAGGTGCCGTTTTTCTGAAGGACCAGCACCGGATAGGCAAGCCACTCAGGGTGAAAACCTCAACAATAAAACCAGCTGCTAAGAGCCTGGCTACCTCTTCTCCAATTGCCTTGCGTCTTTCTTCGTTAAACCGGCGGAGGAACTGTTTCACCGGTTTGTATTTAGGATCCACATTAAGGGTGTGCTCAGCGAGTTGCCTCGGTACACCTGGCATGTCAGAGGGCTTCCATGCAAAAATGTCCCGATTCTCATGGATGAACTCGATGAGCGCGCTTACCTATTTCGGATCCAAATTAGCACTGATGCTGAACTGCTTGGACGAATCACAAGGTACAAAGTCAACAAGCTTAGTTTCTGCTGCCGATTTGAACTTCAGGGCCGGATCATGCTTCGTAGTTGGCTTCTTTAATGGAGTCATGTCTGTCGGATCAACATTGTCCTTATAATACTTCAGCTCCTCGGTGGCACAAACCGACTCTGCATAGGCCGCATCACCTTCCTCGCACTCCAAAGCAATTTTGTGGCTTCTGTGAACCATTATTGTCCCCTTGTGACCCGGCATCTTGAGCTGCAAATACACATAACAGGGTCGTGCCATAAACTTGGCGTAGGCCGGTCGCCCAAATAGGGCGTGATATGGACTTTGGATTTTCATCACTTCAAACATCAATGTCTCCGACCTGGAATCATGATCATCCCCAAAGGCCACTTCCAGAGCTATCTTACCAACAGGATATGCCGATCTGCCAGGTACTACACCGTGGAACACCGTATTAGACGGTTTAAGATTTTTCTTTGTTAGTCCCATACGACGGAAGGTCTCATAGTACAAGATATTAATGCTGCTACCTCCATCCATGAGCACCTTGGTGAACTTGTAACCTCTCACCTGAGGCGCCACCACCAGAGCCAACTGACCCGGATTATCAACCTGGGGAGGGTGATCCTCTCTGCTCCATATGATTGGCTATTCAGACCAATGTAGATAACGAGGTATGGCCAGTTCAACAGAGTTGACCGCCCGCCTCTGAACCTTCCGGTCTCGCGTGTCCAAGCTAGCGGTGAAGACATGGTACTGCCCACTACTCAACTGCTTTGGGTTTCTCTGGTAACCTGACTGTTGCTGCTGTTGGTTGTAACCACCCTGGTTGTTCTGACTATTTTGACCATTATGTCCGCCCGGATTACCATTAAATCCTGAACCGGAACTTCCTCCACCGTAACCCGGCCCGGATCCTGAGCCACCACCAGATTCGTGATCATACCGGAAATTATTAGAATTCTTGAACTCCTACATAATAAAGCAATCCTTCCAAAGGTGGTTTGCTGGCGCCTCCTTCGTCCCATGTCTTGGACAGGGCTGGCTTAGGAGATAGTTTAGGCGGTCTGGGTTAGGGTTGGGTGCCCCATTACGATTTTTCGGTTTACCCTTGCGTCGCTGGCCATTGTCCTGTGCGTTGGTATTAGCCACAAAGTCCATGTTACCATCCGCTTTACGCTTGCCTCCACCACCATTGCCTGCCCAGTGATGCTGCTGACCTTTGGAGTTGTTGTTCCTCTTTCCCTTCCCTGTCTTGTCATCATCAGATTCGGGATCCTTGGTACTATCAGAATCAGCATATTTTACCAAAGCGACCATGAGGGTCCCCATGTCAGTGCAATGACGCTTCATTTGTCCCAACTTCAGCTTCAGGGGCCCAAACCGGCAGTTGCCTTCTAGGGTTAATACTGCGGTGTCAGCATTGATGCGGTCTCATGAGTGCAACGCTTGTGAAACCCGGCGCACCCAATAAGTCATTGATTCTCCTTCCTCCTGGACGCATGCAGCTAAGTCCACTATCGACATAGGCTGTTTACATGTATCCTTGAAATTGCTGATAAACCGGGCTTGTAATTGGGCCCATGAACTGATAGAATTAGCCGGCAAGCTTTTTAACCAAGTACGGGCCGTTCCTTCAAGCATCATGGTGAAGTATTTCGCACACGCCGCGTCATCCATATCAAGCATCTCCATGGCCATCTCATAGCTCTCCACCCATGTCTCTGGAGGCTGATCCGCCGTGTAATTTGGTACCTTGCGCGGGCCTTTGAAATCCTTGGGCAGGCGCACATTCCGTAAAGCGGGGATAAGGCAAGGCACCCCCAAAGAACTAGAAGTAACACCAGGTTCGATCGAGATGGTTGGACGAACCGGCGTGAGCTGCCGAGCCTAATGCTGTGTGGCTAACTCGGCCTCCCTGGGCGCTCGGGCCCGGTTCACCACTTCCTGAGCGTTATCAGCACCACCCGTTGGGTTGTTGCCATGGGGTGCTCCACGTCGTTCATTACTCGACACTGCCGGTTCATCCATATGTCTGCTATAGCTCCGGCTTGGACGGGGGGTCGAGTGGATCCGGTCGCGGCTGTACGAGTATGCTTCCCGTTGGACCAAAGTTGTCCTCAGAAGCTCCTTGACCCATCACGTCTCTACTGCCTGCGGCGAATCACCTTCAATTGGAATGGCCTCCAGCCGTGCAGCAGCGGCAACGAGATTGTCCATCGGGTTGGAGTAGTGACCCGGAGGTGTTAAAACAGCCTGAGGTATAACGGTGTTTTGACGAGGCGGGTCCAACTGACGAGGCTGAACCGGTGCTCTGGTCCCGGGAGCTTCCTCCCGGTTTCCCTCCAGCGGATTGCCGGTTCCTACTCCTAGAGTGTTGAAAAGGTCTCTGGCCTCAAAAACCGGAGGCAAACGGGATCGGTACTTCCTCCTCATGACTTCCTGCGACGCACTCTGGTCCAACATGAGCCTGTAGGCTTGTGCGTCTAAAGCGGCCTGCTCCGTGGCCATCCTGGTGTCCTCAGCTGCCAGATCTGCCTTGGCCTGGGTGATCTGTTCCTTCACTTTTGCAATCTCGGTGTTTGTGAACGCCCTGATCCGCCGGATTAGCCTCCGCCATAAGCACAGCCAATGCATCAAATAGCTCTGATAGAACTTGAGCCGGCGGGCGCACAGGGCCTCCTGCCCCGGCAGCCGTCGCCGCTGCTAAACCGGAGGTTGTTGCCGCAGCGGTCGAAGAATGAAGTGCTGCTTGTGTGCCAGTCATGAATATTCCAACCCGGTTGGGCAGATCAGAGGGGTCCGGAATACTGTCACCATCGGAACAACCCCCAATCCGGCCGTCTTGTAGCTGATAAAGAGATTCGGTTTCTCTGGTCGATGACTCGTCATCGGAACAAACGACGGTATCGCCACGAGATTCCGATCCATCCTCATAACTTCCTCCATGGATGACTCCCACGAAGGCACGCTTCATGGCCGGTTTAACCCGGGTGGATCGCGCATGCTGAGCCGTCTCGACGAGGTCGGTGCAGATGTCCGGCTCAGGGCCCGGTTCACCGATCTTGCCAATGAAAACGTGAATGCCACCAAAGGGGACCCGGTACCCATACTCTTAGTCATCCGGCCTACAACGTAGCCCTCGAGTCCTTCAAAGCGGCCCTCCAAGAACCAAAAACCATCATGCGATAGCCCCACGGTGGGCGCCAACTGTCGTGGATTTGTCACGACAGATGTCCTAGAGAAAGGACTTAGTCATGGAGCCATCGCGACGGGTTAGCTTGAAGGGGTTAAAGCGGACACAGGGACGCAAGAGAGTTTATACTAGTTCGGCCCCTTCGATGAAGGTAAAAGCCTACGTCTAGTTGTGATGGAATTGATGGGGTTTCGATGACTAGGGAGCAAACAAGCTTCGCCTATGTCTCGAGTTGTTGTCTATATCTGAACCGCCGCCGGGTTGTCCCCTTATATAGACGGGTGACACCCGTTGGCTCACAGAGTCCTAACACCAGTCGATGTTCGTATTCCGGGTTGGTCTCTCCTTATTCCTAACTTACAGTACAAGTTTATATACAAATCCCGGTTTATAGCTACAAGTCTTGAACCGGCTACGGGCCTTAGGCCCTCATCTGCCTTCTTGGGCTTTATCACTCTGGAACTACTGATGAAGTTGACCCGGCCCAGATAGGCCGGTTTACGCCCAGCAGTAATATCCCCAACAAGCGAGCTTCGAGAACTCCGGCCACTTCTCCGGCGAGAACCGGGCTGGAGTGGATCAGATCCACCGAGAGACGAACCAAACGGCTCCTCCCCACGTCCCGGATATCCTCATCCCGCGTTGGCTTTTCGCGGAGGAAAAAATTTCACTAAGTCCCCGAAGTTTCCAGATTCATCTGGCCATGTTCATCGCATCATAACTTTCTCATCGTAGCTCCGATTCGTGCATGTAGCATATCAAAATGTTCTTCTCGACGAGTACATCATTTCATCTCATTGCATCATTCTAATTTGAGCTCATCTTGATGCCCTAAATGCTCTTGGAAGAGGGCTATGTGATGAATCTATTTATGTTTTTGCTATGTTCACATGCTTGCAATTGTACTTTATGATCCCTTTTGGCTCATGGTCACTAAGGGACTTTTGTGATATGTTTTGAGTAGCTTCATGCCATGCCTTGCTTTGCCATGTTATGTTCCTGTAGCATGTAGTTATCATACTCGTAAGATTGCTTCCTGATGATAAATTCCCGACTTGTGTTATTTTCACTAAGTCTGAAACCTGTTATCATTTGCACTTTTGCCATGCTTGTTTGAACCTGTTAATGGATGAATTAGCCGTAGCTCAGTGTTCATCTTTTGTCAAGAATCATGAGTGGATCCCTTTCATGTATTTTGTTGTTATGTTTGAGTGTTGTAGCATATTTATCTTGATGCATTTAGAAGGCTACTTGCTGTTAATCGCAGGCCGGTGCCATATTTGTTTTGCTTGCCATTTCCAAACCGTGCATCCGATTCCGGTGATCTTTATATCGATTTCGACCAAAATAAACTCCTCTTTCCAACAGAACTCCTGGATTTACAAGTTGAGGCCAGGTTCAATCATTTCTTTCCAAATCATGCATATGCACCGCATACCGCATCCCGCATCTCATGCCATGTTCGTGTGTTGGTTATTTACTATGTTGTGTGCTTCTTTCCGGTGTTTCTTCTTCGGGTTGGTTCCGATAACTTCGCGTTTGTGAGGACCCGTTCGTCTACGCCCGTTTGTCTTCTTCATAGACTTGTTCTTCTTCCTTGCGGGATTTCAGGCAAGATGACCATACCATCGGAATCACTTCTATATTTGCTTGCTAGTTGCTCGCTCTTTTGCTATGCCTATGTTGCGATACCTACCACTTGCGTATCATGCCTCCCATATTGTTAAACCAAGCCTCTAACCCACCTTGTCCTAGCAAACCCTTGTTTGGCTATGTTACCGCTTTGCTCAGCCCCTCTTATAGCGTTGTTAGTTGCAGGTGAAGATTAGAGTTTGTTCCTTGTTGGAACATGGATATCTGTTGGGATATCACAATATCTCTTATTTAATTAATGCATCTATATACTTGGTAAAGGGTGGAAGGCTTGGCCTTATGCGTAGTGTTTTGTTCCACTCTTGCCGCCCTAGTTTCCATCATATCGGTGTTATGTTCCCGGATTTTGCGTTCCTTACACAGTTGGGTTATAATGGGAACCCCTTGACAGTTCGCCTTGAATAAAACTCCTCAGTAATGCCCAACATTGGTTTTACCATTCGCCACCTAGCCTTTTCTTTCCCTTGGGTTCTGCAGACTCAAGGGTCATCATTATTTTAACTCCCCCGGGCCAGTGCTCCTCTGAGTGTTGGTCCAAACTAGAGCCCTGTGCAGTGCCCCCTCAGGGAAACTCAAGGTTTGGTTTTAGTTGTATGGAGCGCTCATCTAAGTGTGCCCTAAGAACGAGATATGTGCAGCTCCTATCGGGATTTGTTGGCACTTTCGGGCGGTGTTGCTGTTCTTATTTTACCATTGTCGAGGATGTCTTGTAACCGGGATGCCGAGTCTGATCGGATTGTCTTGGGAGAAGGAATATCCTTCGTTGACTGTGAGAGCTTGTGATGGGCTAAGTTGGGACACCCCTGCAGGGATTTGAACTTTCGAAAGTCGTGCCCGCGGTTATGGGCAGATGGGAATTTGTTAACGTCCGGTTGTAGAAAACCTGAAGTTGATCTTAATTAAAATACATCCACCGCGTGTGTAACCGTGATGGTCTCTTTCCGGCGGAGTCCGGGAAGTGAACACGATGTTGGAGTAATGCTTGACGTAGGTTGTTCTAGGATCACTTCTTGATCATAGTTGTTTGATCGTGCTTTGCCTTATTTTCTCGCTCTCTTTTGCGTATGTTAGCCACCATATATGCTAGTTGCTTGCTGCAGCTCCACCTCATACCTTTTACCTTTCCTATAAGCTTAAATAGTCTTGGTCGCGAGGGTGTGAGATTGCTGAGTCCCCGTGGCTCACAGATACTTCCAAAACCAGTTTGCAGGTGCCGATGATACCGTGCAGGTGATGCAACCAAGCTCAAGGAGGAGCTCGATGAAGATCTTGTCCTTTGTGTTGTTTCGTTCTAGTTGATTAGTAGTGGAGCCCAGTTGGGTTCGATCGGGGATCTGTGTAGCATTTGGGGTAGTCTTATTTTATTTTGGCTCCGTAGTTGGACCTTGAGTGTATTTGGATGAATGTAATGACTTATTTATGTATTTGTGTGACATGGCGAGTGTAAGCTAACTATGTACCTTTCCCCTTTATTTATTTACATGGGTTGTTGTGAAGATTACCTCACTTGTGACATTGCTTTCAATGCTGTTATGCCTCTAAGTCGTGCTTCGACACGTAGGAGATATAGCCGCATCAAGGGCGTTACAGATTGACAACCCCTTATCGCGTTGGTTGCGAGGATTTATTTGTTTGTGTAGGTGCGAGGGACTCGTGCGTGGCCTCCTACTGGATTGATACCTTGGTTCCCAAAAACTGAGGGAAATACTTACGCTACTTTGCTGCACCACCCTTTCCTCTTCAAGAGGTAGCAAGAAGGATTTCTAGTGCCGTTGCCGGGAAGGTCTACGCAAAAGTCAACATACCAAGTACCCATCACAACCATTATCTCTCGCATTACATTATTTGCCATTAGCCTCTCGTTTTCCTCTCCCCCACTTCACCCTTGTCGTTTTATTCGCCCTCTCTCTCTATCCTCCCTCTCTTTCTCTATTTGCCTCTTTTTGCCTGTTTCTTGTTTGCTTGTATGTTGGATTGCTTGCTTGTCACGATGGCTCAAGATAGCACTAAATTGTGTGACTTTACCAATACCAACAACAATGATTTTATTAGCACTCCGATTGCTCCTCTTACCGATGCTGAATCTTGTGAAATTAATGCTGCCTTGCTGAATCTTGTCATGAAAGATCCATTTTTCGGCCTTCCTAGTGAAGATGCCGCTACCCATCTAAATAGCTTCGTTGATTTGTGTGATATGCAAAATAAGAAAGATGTGGATAATGATATTGTTAAATTGAAGCTATTTCCTTTTTCGCTTAGAGATCGTGCTAAAGCTTGGTTTTCATCTTTGCCTAAAAATAGTATTGATTCGTGGAATAAGTGCAAAGATGCTTTTATCTCTAAGTATTTTTCTCCCGCTAAGATCATCTCTCTTAGAAACGATATTATGAATTTTAAGCAACTTGATCACGAACATGATGCACAAGCTTGGGAGAGGATGAAATTAATGATACATAATTGCCCTACGCATGGTTTGAATTTGTGGATGATTATACAAATTTTTTATGCCGGATTGAATTTTGCTTCTAGAAATCTTTTAGATTCGGCCGCGGGAGGCACTTTTATGGAAATCACTTTAGGATAAGCTACTAAACTCCTAGATAATATTATGGTTAATTATTCTCAATGGCACACTAAAAGATCTACTAATAAGAAAGTGCATGCGATAGAAGAAATTAATGTTTTGAGTGGAAAGATAGATGAACTTATGAAATTATTTGCTAATAAAAGTGTTTATTCTGATCCCAATGATATGGCTTTGTCTACTTTGATTGAGAATAATAACGAATCTATGTATGTGAATTTTTTTGGTAGGAATAATTTTGGTAACAACGCATATAGAGGAAACTTTAACCCTAGGCCCTATCCTAGGAATTCCTCTAATAATTATGGTAATTCCTACAACAATTCTTATGGAAATTATAATAAGATGCCCTCTGATTTTGAATCTAATATTAAAGAATTAATTATTTGCAAAAGAATTTCAATGCTTTGAATGAAGAAAAATTGCTTAAGATTGATGAGTTGGCTAGGAACATTGACAGAATTTCTCTTGATGTTGATTCTTTGAAACTTAGATCTATTTCACCTAAGCATGATATCAATGAGTCTCTCAAAGCCATGAGAATTTCCATTGATGAGTGCAAAGAAAGAACCGCTAGGATGCGTGCTAAAAAGATTGCTTTATAAAAGCGTGTTCTTTTAGTTTCCATGATAATAAAGATGAAGATCTAAAAGTTATTGATGTGTCACCTATTAAATCTTTGTTTTGCAATATGAATCTTGATAATGATGGGGCTGAATATGATCCACCTTTACCTAGAAGGCGTTTCCAGAATTCAGAGTCTTTAGATCTTGATGCTAAAATTGTTAAAAGTGGGATTGAAGAAGTCAAAACTTTAAATATTAATGAACCCACTATTTTGGATTTCAAGGAATTTAATTATGACAATTGCTCTTTGATAGATTGTATTTCCTTGTTGCAATCCGTGCTAAATTCTCCTCATGCTTATAGTCAAAATAAAGCTTTCACTAAACATATCGTTGATGCTTTGATGCAATCTTACGAAGAAAAACTTGAGTTGGAAGTTTCTATCCCTAGAAAACTTTATGTTGAGTGGGAACCTACTATTAAATTTAAAATTAAAGATGTGACACCTGGATAATTAAGATACAGTGACCACATACTAGTCATGCCATGTCATCATATTTCCTAAGCCAAGATTCCACATGTCACAAATCAAGCTCAAATTTAATTTCAAAATGCCAATTAAAATATTTATTTCTTCAAACTGCAAAACAAAAGTGTTCATAATTTTTCAAATAATCCACTAATATGTTTTCATGAAGAAACCCCACTTGGGAGAATATCTAAAATGCCCTAACTAATTTTAGAATGTGTCAACAACATTTAAGGTGGTCCAATTAAATTCAAACATATTTATAAACTTTTCCAGTTGGCCTCAAACTTCTTGAAGGACCTCAGAATTTTCCAAAGAATTTATGTACCAAGTTTTATATTTATCAAAAATCATTTGGACACTAAAACAATTAGAAAACAATGGCTAAAATAGAAAACAGGAAATGTAAAAAAAGAAAAAGATTGCGAAAGTAAATAAAAGAAAAGGCCCTTGGCCTCCCCTGGGCCTCGGCCCACCCCAGGCGGTAGCCCAACCTCTCTCCCTCCTTCCCCACTGCTCACCCGAGCTCGGTGGCCGCCGGGCACTCGTCCGTGGCCATGGATGGCCACGCGGCGGCCATCCATCGCTCTCCCGTCGACTACTAGGTCGACCTCGACCTAAATCCTAACCCCAGACCCCCCTCGCTCGCTCTCTCCCCACAGCCTCTCGCTCACCCCTCCCCCTCTCTCTGTTTTGACGGCCGGGCGGGATGTCACCGCGCCGTTGTCAAGCCCGCGGCCACCGGCCACCGCTCGCCGCACCGATGAGTCCAGGAGGATCGCCATCGTCGACCTCGTCCATCCAGAGCGTCAATTCGAGCGGAGCCGCACCGAATCGCTGCCATCGATCTCGTCTTCGACGTCTCGTACCGCCGGCCGCCGACGCCATTGCCGCTCGATCCCTCATCTCCGATCCGTTCCCGGCCACCTCGAGCTCACTTTCGGCACCGCGGTGAGCCCCTCCTCCGGTTTCCCCTTTTCTCTGGCTCGATCTGTGCCCGTAGTGTCCGCCCCGTGAGGTTCGTTGCCATGGCTGCCCCGAAGCTCTGCGTCCACGTACGCAAACTTACTGCTGCTCTCTACCATGACTGCCTGCTGCTGCTCTGTACTGCTGCGGCCGCTACTAATCCTGCCGCTACCGCTGGCCGCCACTCGCGCCTACAACCTCTGTTGTCCCGTGCTGTCGCCGCCCTGGCCTTGCGCCACGCCGGAGCCCGCCTCTCTGCGAGACGGTGCACCGCCCGTTCGCGCAGTCCAATACCCGCGCATGGCCTCACCGCTGCTCGCCCGACCCCGCCGCCGCTGCTCCTCTTGCCGCCTGCACGCCCCACGCCCCACGCTCACTCGCAGCTGGCGCCCGCACCCACCAGGGCCGCACCCTTCTTCCCCTTCACGCCGGCGCTGGCCTCGCTAGCCTCGCTGGCTGGAACCCAGCCGTGGCCTTGGTCCACTGCATGAAGGGGCCGGCTATGCTAATCGGGATTAGCCCATGCTATTTTTATTAGTAGATTAGTTAGGTTCTTTTAGCACATGTGTCCATGACATGTGGACCCCGCGCCCGTTGACCAGTCAATGGTGGACCAGTCAGCAGCTGACTGGGTAGTTTACTGGCCCCACCGGTCAGCCCCTTTGTACACTGCTAGGTGCACTGCACCGGGTGCACCTAGCCTTTTCTCTTTTATTTTCCAAAATTAAATAAATTCCAAAATTCAAAAAATGAATTTAAATCTTTTAAAATTAATATAAAATAAAACCGTAGCTCGGATGAAAAAAAACTTTCTACATGAAAGTTGCTCAGAACGGCGAGTCGAATCTGAATACGCAGCCCGTTCGTCCGCCACGCATCCCTAGCATAGCGAACACGCAACTTTTCCCCTCCGGCTCCTCTGCCCGAAAACGCGAAACACCGGGGATACTTTCCCGGATGTTTCCCCCCTTCATCGGTATCACCTCCTACCGCGTTAGGGTATACCTAGCACCGCGTATTGCCTCGTTATGTTTTGTGATGCTTTGTTTGCTCTGTATTTACTGTTTATTCCCCCCTCTTCTTCCCCGGTAGACCCCGAGACCGGCGTTGATGCCACCGAGTACGACTACGTCGCCGACGACCCTTCTTCCTGTACAACAAAGCTTCTAGGCAAGCCCCCCCTTGATCACCAGATATCGCCTACTCTTCTCTATACTGCTTGCATTAGAGTAGTGTAGCATGTTAATGCTTTCCGTTAATCCTATCCTGATGCATAGCCTGTCCTTGCTACTAGTGTTGTTACCTTTACCTGCAATCCTAATGCTTAGTATAGAATGCTAGTTTATCATCAGTGGCCCTACATTCTTGTCCGTCTGCCATGCTATACTATCGGGCCGTGATCACCCGGGAGGTGATCACGGGTATATACTATATACTTTATACATGATACATGTGATGACTATAGTCGGGTTGGCTCGAGGAGTACCCGCGGTTGATTCACGAATTGGGGGCTGGAAGGACATACTTTCCCGACAGCCCTTTGTGTGGATCTTTGTGGCGAAGCGACAGGGCAGGTTGAGACCACCTAGGAGAGAGGTGGGCCTGGCCCTGGTCGGCGTTCGCGGTTATTCCAAAATAACACGCTTAACGAGATCTTGGTATTTGATCTGAGTCTGGCTACTGGCCTATACGCACTAACCATCTACGCGGGGACAGTTATGGGCACTCGACGTCGTGGTATCAGCCGAAGCCTTCGTGACGTCAGCGACTGAGCGGCGCGCACCGGGTTGGACTAGAACGCCTACACTTGTCTAAGGGAGGCTAGGTCTACTCACCGGCCGCGTTCGAAATGTGCAGGTGTGCAAAGGGCGATGGGCCCAAACCCCTGCGCCATAGGATTTAGACCGGCGTGCTGACCTCTCTGTTGTGCCTAGGTAGGGTTGCGACGTGTTGATCTTCCGAGGCCGGGCATGACCCAGAAAAGTGTGTCCGGCCAAATGGGATCGAGCGTGTTGGGTTATGTGGTGCACCCCTGCAGGGAAGTTAATCTATTCGAATAGTCGTGATCTTCGGTGACAGAATGACTTGGAGTTGTACCTTGACCTTATGACAACTAGAACCGGATACTTAATAAACACACCCTTCCAAGTGCCAGATACAACTCGGTGATCGCTCTCTCACAGTGCGACGAGGGAGGATCATCGGTTAGGTTTATGCTACACGATGCTACTTGGTGAACTTACCATCTACTCTCTTCTCCTGCTGCAAGTTGGAGGTTACCAGAAGCGTAGTCTTCGAAAGGACTAGCTATCCCCCTCTTATTCCGGCATTCTGCAGTTCAGTCCACATATGATACCCCCTTTTCCATTTGATACCAATGCATACATATGTAGTGTAGCTCCTTGCTTGCGAGTACTTTGGATGAGTACTCACGGTTGCTTTGCTCCCCCTTTCCCCCCTTTCTATATCCGATTGCTGCAACCAGAAGTTGGAGTCCAGGAGCCAGATGCCACCGTTGATGATGACTACTACTACTCGGGAGGTGCCTACTACTACGTGCAGCCCGCTGACGACGACCAGGAGTAGTTTAGGTGGATCCCAGGCAGGAGGCATGTGCCTCTTTCGATCTGTATCCCAGTTTGTGCTAGCCTTCTTAAGGAAAACTTGTTTAACTTATGTCTGTACTCAGATATTGTTGCTTCCGCTGACTCGTCTATGACCAAGCTCTTGTATTCGAGCCCTCGAGGCCCTGGCTTGTAATATGATGCTTGTATGACTTATTTTTATTTGTAGAGTTGTGTTGTGATAACTTCCCGTGAGTCCCTGATCTTGATCGTACATGTTTGCGTGTATGATTAGTGTATGATTAAATCGGGGGCGTCACAAAAGATCATGAATTCTATGCTTTGTGTGATTTGGGTGCTAGTGTTTCCATGATTCCAAAGACTTTGTGTTATTTGTTAGGTTTCCGTGATTTTGATGATTGCTCATTAAACTTGCACCTTGCGGATTCCACTATTAAGAAACCTATGGGAATAATTAATGATGTTCTTATTGTTGCAAATAGGAATTATGTGCATGTAGATTTTATTGTTCTTGACATAGATAGCAATCTTTCATGTCCTATTATTCTTGGTAGACTTTTTCCTTAGAACGATTGGTGCAATTATTGATATGAAGAACGGAAATATTAGTTTCCAATTTCCATTAAGTAAAGGCATGGAACACTTTCCTAGAAATAAAATAAAATTACCTTATGAATATATTATGAGAGCCACTTATGGATTGCCTACCAGAGATGGCAACACCTAGATCTATCCTTGCTTTTTATGCCTAGCTAGGGGCGTTAAACGATAGCGCTTGTTGGGAGGCAACCCAATTTTATTTTTATTACTTGCTTTTTGCTCCTGCTTAGTAATAAATAATTTATCTAGCCTCTGTTTTGGTTGTGTTTTTTGTGTTTAATTAGTGTTTGTGCCAAGTAGAACCGTTGGGAAGACTTGGGGAAAGTCTTGTTAATCTTGCTGTAAAAAACAGAAACTTTAGCGCTCACGAGAACTGCTACCATTTTTATTTGGAAAGTGATATTTAGTTAATTATTTTTGCAGATGATTAATAGATAAATTCCTTACGTCCAGAAGTTTATTTTAGAATTTTTGGGGTTCCAGATCTTGCGTTAGCTACAGATTACTACAGACTGTTCTGTTTTTGACAGATTCTGTTTTTCGTGTGTTGTTTGCTTATTTTGATGATTCTATGGCTAGTAAAATAGTTTATAAACCATATATAAGTTGGAATACAGTAGGTTTAACACCAATATAAATAAATAATGAGTTAATTACAGTACCTTGAAGTGGTGTTTTCTTTTCTTTCGCTAACGGAGCTCACGTGATTTTCTACTTTAAGTTTTGTGTTGTGAAGTTTTCAAGTTTTGGGTAAAGATTTGATGGATTATGGAAAAAGGAGTGGCAAGAGCCTAAGCTTGGGGATGCCCATGGAACCCCCAATATAATCTAAGGACACCTAAAAGCCAAAGCTTGGGGATGCCCTGGAAGGCATCCCCTCTTTCGTCTACTTCTATCAGTAACTTTACTTGGAGCTATATTTTTATTTACCGCATGATATGTGTTTTGCTTGGAGCGTCTTGTATTATTTTAGTATTTATTTGTTAGCTTTCCACAATCATCCTTGCTGCACACACCTTTTCAAGAGAGACACACATGCTTCGGAAATTATTAGAATACTCTATGTGCTTCACTTATATCTTTTGAGTTATATAGTTTTTGCTCTAGTGCTTCACTTATATCTTTTAGAGCACGGTGGTAGATTTGTTTTATAGAAACCATTGTTCTCTCATGATTCACTTAGATTATTTTGAGAGTCCTACAAAACAGCATGGTAATTTTCTTTAATTATTTGAGGCATTCAAGATTAATAAATAAAATTTTCTTGTGAGTGTGTTGAATACTATGAGAAGTTTGAAACTTGATAATTGTTTTTAGATATGGAGATGGTGATATTAGAGTTGTGCTAGTTGAGTAGTTGTGAATTTGAGAAATGCTTGTGTTGAAGTTTGTGATTCCCGTAGCATGCACGTATGGTGAACCGTTATGTTAAGAAGTCAGAGCATCATGTATTTATTGATTGTACTCCTTATGAGTGGCGGTCGGGGACGAGCGATGGTCTTTTCCTACCAATCTATCCCCCTAGGAGCATGCGCGTAGTACTTTGCTTCGATAACTAATAGATTTTTGCAATAAGTATGTGAGTTCTTTATGACTAATGTTGACTCCATGGATTATACGCACTCTCATTCTTCCACCATTGCTAGCCTCTCTAATACCGCGCACCTTTCGCCGGTATCATACACCCACCATATACCTTCCTCAAAACAGCCACCATACCTACCTATCATGGCATTTCCATAGCCATTCCGAGATATATTGCCATGCAACTTTCCACCGTTCCGTTTATCATCACATGCTCCATTATTGTCATATTGCTTTGCATGATCATGTAGTTGACATTTTAGTTGTGGCAAAGCCACCGTTCTTAATTATTTCATATAAGTCACTCATGCATCATTGCTATTCCGGTACACCGCCGGAGGCATACTTTGTTCCAGTATTGAGTTGTAATCATTGAGTTGTAAATAAATAGAAGTGTGATGATCATCATTCATAGAGTATTGTCCCAAATAAAAAAGGAGAAAGGCCAAAGAAAAAAAAAGAAGGCCCAAAAAAATTTAAAAATAAAAAGGGGCAATACTACTATCCTTTTGCACACTTGTGCTTCACAGTAGCACCATGATCTTCATGATAGAGAGTCTCCTATGTTATCACCTTCATATACTAGTGGGAATTTTTCATTATAGAACTTGGCTTGTATATTCCAACGATGGGCTTCCTCAAAATGCCCTAGGTCTTCGTGAGCAAGCAAGTTGGATGCACACCCACTTAGTTTCTTTTTGTTGAGCTTTCATATACTTATAGCTCTAGTGCATCCGTTGCATGGCAATCCCTACTCACTCACATTCATATCTATTGATGGGCATCTCCATAGCCCGTTGATACGCCTAGTTGATGTGAGACTATCTTTCCCTTTTTTGTCTTCTCCACAACCACCATTCTATTCCACCTATAGTGCTATGTCCATGGCTCACGCTCATGTATTGCGTGAAGATTGAAAAGGTTTGAGAACATTAAAAGTATGAAACAATTGCTTGGCTTGTCATCGGGGTTGTGCATGATTTGAATAGTTTGTGTGGTGAAGATGGAGCATAGCCAGACTATATGATTTTGTAGGGATAACTTTCTTTGGCCATGTTATTTTGAAGAGACATAATTGCTTAGTATGCTTGAAGTATTATTATTTCTATGTCAATATTAAACTTTTGTCTTGAATCTTTCAGATCTGAATATTCATACCACAATTAAGAGAATTACATTGAAATTATGCCAAGTAGCATTCCACATCAAAAATTCTGTTTTTATCATTTACCTACTCGAGGACTGATACGTCTCCCTCGTATCTACTTTTCCAAACACTTTTGCCCTTGTTTTGGACTCTAACTTGCATGATTTGAATGGAACTAACCCAGATTGACGCTGTTTTCAGCAGAATTACCATGGTGTTATTTATGTGCAGAAACAAACGTTCTCGGAATGACCTGAAACTTCACGGAGTAACTTTTTGGAAAATATAAAAAATACCTGCAAAAGATGAAGGCCAGGGAGCCCACCACCTGTCCATGAGGGTGGGGGCGTGCCCCCTACCTCATGGGCCCCCTGGTGCCTCTCCGACTCCAACTCCAACTCTATATATTGTGTTTCAGGGAGAAAAAATCAAGGAGAAGAATTCATCACGTTTTACGATACGGAGCCGCCGCCAAGCCCTAAAACCTCTCGGGAGGGCTAATCTGGAGTCCGTTTGGGGCTCCGGAGAGGGGAATCCATCGCCATCGTCATCATCAACCATCCTCCATCACCTATTTCATGATGCTCACCGCCGTGCGTGAGTAATTCCATCGTAGTCTTGCTGGATGGTGATGGGTTGGATGGGATCTATCATGTAATCGAGTTAGTTTTGTTAGGGTTTGATCCCTAGTATCCACCATGTTCTGAGATTGATGTTGCTATGACTTTGCTATGCTTAATGCTTGTCACTAGGGCCCGAGTGCCATGATTTCAGATCTGAACCTATTATGTTTTCATCAATATATGAGTGTTCTTGATCCTATCTTGCAAGTCTATAGTCACCTATTATGTGTTATGATCCGTTAACCCCGAAGTGACAATAATCGGGATACTTACCGGTGATGACCGTAGTTTGAGGAGTTCATGTATTCACTATGTGATAATGCTTTGTTCCGGTACTCAATTAAAAGGAGGCCTTAAATCCCTTAGTTTCCGTAAGGACCCTACTGCCACGGGAGGGTAGGACAAAAGATGCCATGCAAGTTCTTTTCCATAAGCACGTATGACTATGTTCGGAATACATGCCTACATTACATCAATGAACTGGAGCTAGTTCTGTGTCACCCTAGGTTATGACTGTTACATGACGAACCGCATCCGGCATAATTCTCCATCACCGATCCATTTCCTACGAGCTTTCCATACATTGTTCTTCGCTTATTTACTTTCCCGTTGCTATTGCTATCATCACTACAAAATACCAAAAACATTACTTTTACTACTGTTACCTTTTGTTATCGTTACCACTACTATCATATTACTTTGCTACTAAATACTTTGCTGCAGTTACTAAGTTCCCAGGTGTGGTTGAATTGACAACTCAGCTGCTAATACTTGAGAGTATTCTTTGGCTCCCCTTGTGTTGAATCAATAAATTTGGGTTGAATACTTTACCCTCAAAAACTGTTGCGATCCCCTATACTTGTGGGTTATCAAGACTATTTTCTGGCACCGTTGCCGGGGAGCATAGCTTTATTCTTTGAGTCACTTGGGATTTATATCTGCTTATCATTATGAAGAACTTGAAAGATCCAAGAACCAAGATTTATCCCTCAACTACGAGGGGAGGTAAGTAACTGCCATCTAGCTCTGCACTTGATTCACCTTCTGTTTTGAGTAAGCTTGCGACACCTAAAACTGCTTCTGCTATTCGTTCTGATATGTCTCATGTTATTGATGATGCTACTTCTTCTATACATGATACTTATGATGAAACTACTTCATTGCTTGATACTACCGTGCCACTTGGTGAATTTCTTGATGAACAACTTGCTAGGGCTAGAGAGATTGAAAATATTGAATCTGATAATACTGATGAAAGTGATGATGAAGAATCACTTGTTATTCCTGAGGGTTATGTTTTTGACCAAGAAGCCTCTTTAGCTATTTTAGCTTGCAAAGATAGATACGAACTTAAGAGGTTATTAGCTAAATGGAACAAGCAATCTCTAAATGCTAGAATGAAACTTGACTCTGCTTTTGCTACTTCACCTATCTATGTTACCGATAAGGATTATGAATTCTCTGTTGAGCCTGATATAATTACTTTGGTTGAATCTGATCCTTTTCATGGTTATGAATCTGAAACTGTTGTGGCACATCTTACTAAATTGAATGATATAGCCACCTTGTTCACGATTGATGAGAGAACTCGTTACTTTTATATCCTTAAAATATTTCCGTTCTCATTAAAGGGTGATGCTAAGATATGGTTTAATTCTCTTGATCCTGGTTGTGTGCGTAGTCCCCAGTATATGATTTATTACTTCTCTGCTAAATATTTCCCTGCTCATAAGAAACAAGCTGCTTTAAGGGATATATATAATTTTGTGCAAATTAAATAAGAGAGTCTCCCACAAGCTTTGGGGAGGCTTCTCCAATTACTTAATGCTTTGCTTGATCATCCTCTTAAGAAAAATGAAATACTTGATATCTTTTATAATGGACTAACTGACGCTTCTAGAGATTACCTGGATAGTTGTGCTGGTTCTGTTTTCAGGGAAAGAACACCGGATGAAGCTGAAATTCTATTGAATAATATGTTGACAAATGAAAATAATTGGACACCTCCGGAGCCAATTCCCGAGCCTATTCCTAAACCAACTCTAAAGAAGAGGGGTATTCTATTTCTCACTCCTGAAGATATGCAAGAGGAAAAGAAATCGATGAAAGAAAAAGGTATTAAAGCCGAAGATGTTAAGAATTTACCTCCTATTGAAGAAATACACGGTCTTAATTTACCGCATGTTGAAGAAACATATGATCTTGATCCATCACCTATTGAAGAAACTCATGGTCTTGATAACCCAACATAGGTAGTAAAGGTAAATTCTCTCTATAGATATGATAAAGCTGAAATCCCATTAAGTTTACTAGCCCATGCTTAGATGAGTTTGATAAATTTATGGCTAAGCAAGAAGACTTTAATGCTTATTTTGGTAGACAATTGAAATACAATTCAAATATGCTTGAACACTTTGGTGATTATATGGCTAATGTCAAAGCTGAACTTAAACTTATTAGTAAACTTGCTTCTATGGTTACCACTCAAGTAGAACAAGTACTTAAAGCTCAAAATGATTTGCTCAATGAATTGAATAGTAAGGATGATGATAATGCTATTAGAGTGGCTACTAGAACTGGTAGAATGACTCAGGAACCTTTGTATCCTGAAGGCCACCCTAAGAGAATTGAGCAAGATTCTCACAGAAATAATATAGATGCACCTAGTCCTTCTAAAAGGAAGAAAAAGAAAAATGATAGGACTTTGCATGCTTCTAGTGAACCTGTTACTGAAACACCCGAGAATCCAAATGATATTTCCATTTCTGATGCTGAAACTCAATCTAGTAATGAACCTGGAACTAGTAATAATGTTAATGATAATGTTCATGATGATGCTCAACCTAGTAATGGTAATGATGTAGAAATTGAACCTGCCGTTGATCTTGATAACCCACAATCAAAGAATCAACGTTATGATAAGAAAGACTTTGTTGCTAGGAAACATGGTAAAGAAAGAGAACCATGGGTTCAGAAACCCATGCCTTTTCCTCCCAAACCATCCAAGAAAAAGGATGATGAGGATTTTGAGCGCTTTGCTGAAATGATTAGACCTATCTTTTTGCGTATGTGATTAACCGATATGCTTAAAATGAATCCTTATGCTAAGTACATGAAAGAAATTGTTACAAATAAAAGAAAGATACCAGAAGCTGAAATTTCCACCATGCTTGCTAATTATACTTTTAAGGGTGGAATACCAAAGAAACTTGGAGATCCAGGAGTACCCACTATACCATGCTCCATTAAAAGAAACTATGTTAAAACTGCTTTATGTGATCTTGGAGCCGGTGTTAGTGTTATGCCTCTGTCTTTATATCGTAGACTTGATTTGAATAAGTTCGCACCTATCGAAATATCTTTGCAAATGGCTGATAAATCAACTGCTATACCTATCAGTATTTGTGAGGATGTGCCTGTTGTAGTTGCAAATGTTACTATTTTAACGGACTTTGTTATTCTTGATATTCCCGAGGACGATAGTATGTCTATTATTCTTGGAAGACATTTTTTGAATACTGCAGGGGCTGTCATTGATTGCACTAAAGGCAATGTTACTTTTCATGTTAATGGTAATGAGCATACGGTACACTTTCCGAGGAAACAACCTCAAGTCCACAGTATCAACTCTATTGGAAAGATCCCATCGATTATATTTGGAGGTTTTGAATTTCCTCTTCCTACTGTCAAGAAGAAATATGATATTCTTATTATTGGGGATGTGCATATCCCCGTTGAGGTAACATAGTGTTATTTGAAATTTATCCGGTTCCATGTTATTCGGAATGAGTTCTTTAACAAGACTTGATCAACCTTGTTAGTGGATTCCTTTTGATGAGCATGAGATGGATGAAACTAGAAACCACAACCTTCTGTACCCCACTTTTACTTTCTGTTATTTATATTAAATAAAATAAAAAAGAAATATTTTTCTGTCTGTTATCTGATTATCCGTGCAATATAAAAATACCCCAAAAATAAAAGTTCTCCAAATGCCCTGAAATTTAAATATGATTTTTTCTAGAATATTTGAGAATATTTGGCACTGAGAACACAACTGGGGGGGGTCAACCACCTGCCCACGAGGGTGGAGGGCGCGCCCCCTGCCTCGTGGGCCCATGATGGCCCTCCTCCACTTATCCTTTCACCCACACAGTCCTTCTTCCTCCCTCAAACACGAATATCCAGCTCAAGCATGAGTTCTAGCTCATTTTGCTGCCATTTTCGATCTCCTTGCTCAAAGCACCTCTCACAAAACTGCTTGGGGAGATTGTTCCTTGGTATGTCGCTCCTCCATTGGTCCAATTAGTTTTTGTTCTAGTGCTTTGTTCATTGCAAATTTTTGCTGCTTAGGTGACCCTGTTCTTGAGCTTGCATGTCAAATTTATATGGTCAAAAGTAGTTTTGATGCATAATATAGGCTCTGGGCACTTGTAGGAGTAGTTGCTATCAATATTATTGAGTTTGGTTTACTTTTATTTTGAAGTTACTAAAAAAATTCAGAATTTTTTAGAGGAAGAAATATGCTTAGGAAAATGTTCCAAGGTGGTTCTTCAAGGAAACAAGGACCCAGGCTTGCAATGTGTGATGCTGATGATGAGACACCAAGAGATGCTCCAGTGAGTCCTTGTGAATGGCCTTCTGAGGACTTTATGGATCGAGCGGGAATTAAGGAAGAATGTAATGCATATTTGCCTAACGCTGATCTTGTGAGCTTCGAGGAAGAGAAGTGCAGTCAGTATCACAATCTCACTAGTACCTTTGTGAGGAGGTTTGAATTTTCATCTTCACGTAATTCTCCAACTGTCCTGTTTGATCTTTATGAAAATTCTTATACTATGGACTTAGAGGATTTTACCACTGCTTGCAAAGTTCCACAATGGGGTAGTATAAGGGATCCTCGCAAATCTGAATTTAGAGATTTTCTTGCTAGCATAACTGTGGGAGAATCTAGGGACATAACACAAGCTACCATAGGGAGCATTCACTTTCCTGCTATACATTATTTTGCTCTCTTCATAGGTAGATGCATTAATGGTAAAGATGAAGCATGTCACATGTGTGTCCCTGACCTCAGTATTCTTAGGAGTGCTGTGATAGGAGATAAATCTTATAATTTGGGAGCCATTGTTGCACGTAGGTTGCATCTTAATAGATTTAATGGAGATTTCTTTGGAGGAATTTATGCAACCCGCATAGCTAATTTTCTTGGTATAGCCATACGCGAAGATGATATTGAATTACCTCCTGCTTACCTAAACTTTAATGCTATGGTTCACCACCAATTTGTCGAGAGGAATGAATCACCTCTCCAGTATCGACTAATCTTTGACAGACGCCATGCTGTCCATATTACTCTCCCTGCTCCTGCCTTCTTTGATCATCATGCAAAAGGAAGATATACTATTACCAGAGAGGAGGTAGATGAGTACGAGAGGAGAGCGGAGGCTTCTCGTCGCCACACTGCAGCTCAGTAGGCGATAGCCGCTGCATCTCAGTACGACCCCAACTACTATTATGGATATCCGCCAGACCAGCCGTGGCCATAGACCAACTTAGGCCAAAAGCCTAAGCTTGGGGGAGTACGTATTTCCCACCGACATTACATTTATGTTCACACACTCATTGCTAGATGTCGGTGCTCATACTTTTTCATTGTATCATCCATGCTAGTTTACTTTCCTTTTTATGTTTTCTTCTTGTGTGTTTAATAACCCTTAAGAAAAAAATTAGTTGTAGCTTTTAGCTAGTTTTAATTTCCATGCTTGTAGTAGTAATTAAAAAGAAAACCCAAAAATATTTCTTGTTCTTCTTTTACTTGTTGGGAGCTCTCCCTTGTAAATAGTTTTATTTCTTTTCTTTTCTTTGGGGGTCGATAGGAGAAGACCATGATTAAATTGTTGAAGTGGCACTTTTATGCATTATTGTTGATCTGACAAAAGAGCCCATATTGCCTTGTCTTCTCCTGTTTATTGAATGCTTGCAGATTCCAGCTTAGTCCAATGCACGTGCACTATTATTATTATTCACACTATTCGGTCGTGCAAATGAAAGGCAATTATGACGATATATGATGGACTGACTGAGATGAGAAAAGCTGGTATGAACTCGACCTCTTTTGTTTTTGTAAATATTATTAGTTCATCGTTCCTGATTCGGCCTATTATGAATAAACATGTTTGCAATGACAACTAGAGATCATAGTTCTTGTGCCATGCTTGATTAGCTATGAGTTATAATGGTTTACCTTGCATGCCAACATGCTATTGAAATGGTTATGATGTGGTATGATAGGGTGGTATCTGTTGGGGAACGTAGCAGAAATTCAAAATTTTCTACGCATCACCAAGATCAATCTATGGAGTAATCTAGCAACGAGGGGAAGGAGAGTGCATCTACATACCCTTGTAGATCGCTAAGCGGAAGTGTTCAAGTGAACGGGGTTGATGGAGTCGTACTCGTCGTGATCCAAATCACCGATGGTCCTAGTGCCGAACGGACGGCACCTCCGCGTTCAACACACGTACAGCCCGGTGACGTCTCCTACGCCTTGATCCAGCAATGGGAGAAGGAGAGGTTGGGGAAGACTCCATCCAGCAGCAGCACGACGGCATGGTGGTGGTGGAGGAGCGCGGTACTCCAACAGGGCTTCGTCAAGCACCGCAAGAGACAAGGAGGGAGAGGGGTAGGGCTGCGCCAAGAAGGAGATGTTCTCGTGTGTATGGCAGCCCAAAAACCCCACTATATATAGGGGAAAGGAAGGGGCTGCGCCCCCACCAAGGTTTCCACCCTAGGGGTGGCGGCCAACCCTAGATCCCATCTAGGGGGCGGCCAAAGGGGGAGAGAGGGGGGGCGCACCACTAGGTGGGCCTTAGGCCCATCTGAGCCTAGGGTTTCCCCCTTTTCCCTTCTCTCTTCGCCTTGGGCCCTGGTGGGGGGGCGCACCAGCCCACCTGGGGCTGGTCCCCCTTCACACTTGGCCCATGCAGCCCTTTAGGGCAGGTATCCCCACCTGGTGGACCCCCGGGACCCTCCCGGTGGTCCCGGTACGTTACCGATAGCACCCGAAACTTTTCCGGTGACCAAAACAGGACTTCCCATATATAAATCTTTACCTCCGAACCATTCCGGAACTCCTCGTGATGTCCGGGATCTCACTCGGGACTCCGAACAACATTCGGTAACCACGTATATCTATTCCCTATAACCCTAGCATCATCGAACCTTAAGTGTGTAGACCCTACGGGTTCAGGAACCATGCAGACATGACCGAGACAACTCTCTGGTCAATAACCAACAGCGGGGTCTGGATACCCATGTTGGATCCCACATGTTCCACGATGATCTCATCGGATGAACCACGATGTCAAGGACTTAATCAATCCCGTATACAATTCCCTTTGTCTAGCGGTACGATACTTGCCCGAGATTCGATCGTCGGTATCCCGATACCTTGTTCAATCTCGTTACTGGCAAGTCTCTTTACTCGTTCCGTAACACATCATCCCATGATCAACTCTTTGATCACATTGTGCACATTATGATGACGTCCTACCGAGTGGGCCCAGAGATACCTCTCCGTTTACACGGAGTGACAAATCCCAGTCTCAATTCGTGCCAACCCAACAGACACTTTCAGAGATACCTGTAGTGAACCTTTATAGCCACCCAGTTACGTTGTGACGTTTGGCACACCCAAAGCACTCCTACGGTATCCGAGAGTTGCACAATCTCATGGTCTAAGGAAATGATACTTGACATTAGAAAAGCTTTAGCATACGAACTACACGATCTTTGTGCTAGGCTTAGGATTGGGTCTTGTCCATCACATCATTCTCCTAATGATGTGATCCCGTTATCAATGACATCCAATGTCCATGGTCAGGAAACCGTAACCATCTATTGATCAATGAGCTAGTCAACTAGAGGCTTACTAGGGACATGGTGTTGTCTATGTATCCACACATGTATCTGAGTTTCCTATCAATACAATTCTAGCATGGATAATAAATGATTATCATGAACAAGAAAATATAATAATAACCAATTTATTATTGCCTCTAGGGCATATTTCCAACAGTCTCCCACTTGCACTAGAGTCAATAATCTAGTTCACATCGCCATGTGATTAACACTTACAGGTCACATCGCCATGTGACCAACATCCAAGAGGCTACTAGACTCAATGATCTAGTTCACATCACTATGTGATAAACACTCAAAGAGTTCTGGGTTTGATCATGTTATGCTTGTGAGAGAGGTTGTAGTCAACGAGTCTTGCCATATTCAGATCCCTATGTATTTCACAAAACTTTATATCGTAGATGCTGCTACCACGTTCCACTTGGAGCTATTCCAAATTATTGCTCCATTATACGTATCCGGTATCTCTACTCAGAGCTATCCGGATAGGTGTCAAGCTTGCATCGACGTAACTCTTTATGTCGAACTCTTTATCACCTCCATAACCGAGAAACATTTCCGTATTCCTCTAAGGACAATTTTGACTGCTATCTGGTGATCCACTCCTAAATCACCTTTGTACCCTCTTGCCAGACATGTGGCAAGGCACACAATAGGTGCGGTACTTCAGCATGGCATACCGTATAGAACCTATGACAAGAGCATAGGGGATGACCTTTCGTCCTTCTTTTTCTGCCGTGGTCAATCTTTGAGTCTTACTCAACTTCACACCTTACAACTCAGGTAAGAACCCCTTCTTTGACTGATCTATTTTGAACTCCTTCAAAAACATGTCAAGGTGTGCGTTCCTTGAAAGTACCATCAGGCGTCTTGATCTATCTCTATAGATCTTGATGCCCAATATGTAAGCAGCTTTATCCAGGTCTTCCTTTGAAAAACACTCTTCAAACAACCGTTTATGCTTTCCAGAAATTCTACATTATTTCGGATCAACAATATGTCATCCACATATACTTATCAGAAATGTTGTAGTGCTCCCACTCACTTTCTTGTAAATACAAGTTTCTTGCAAACATTGTATAAACCTAAAAGCTTTGATCACTCCATTAAAGCATATATTCCGATTCCGAGATGCTTGCTCTAGTCCATAGAAGGATTGCTGGAGCCAGCATACCTTTTAGCATCCTTAGGATCGACAAAACCTTTTGTTGTATCACATACAACTTTTCTTACGAAAACTGGTAAGAAAACTTGTTTTGACATCCATCTGTAAGATTTCATAATCGAAAAGTACAGCTAATGCTATCATGATTCCGACGGACTTAAGCATCGCTACGGGTGAGAAATTCTCATCGTAGTCAACTCCTTGAACTTGTGAAAAGACTCTTTCCCACAAGTCGAGCTTCATAGAAGGTAACATTACCGCCCACGTCTGTCTTCTTCTCAAAGATCCATTTATCTCGATGGCTTGCCGATCAACGGGCAAGTCCACCAAAGTCCATACATGGATCCTATTTCGGATTTCATGGCTTCTAACCATTTGTCAGAATACGGGCCCACCATCGCTTCTCCATAGCTCGTAGGTTCATTGTTGTCTAACAACATGATATCTAAGACAGGATTACCGTACCACTTAGGAATAGTACATATCCTTGTTGACCTACGAGGTTCGATAGCAACTTGATCCGAAGCTTCATGATCACTATCATTAACTTCCTATTCAACAGGCGTAGGCTCCACAGAAAACATCTTTCTGTGTTGCATCACTCTCTGGTTGAAATAAAGGTTCGACAACCTCATCAAGTTCTATCTTCCTCCCACTCAATTCTTTCGGGAGAAACTCCTTCTCAAGAAAGGACCCGCTCTTAGCGACAAACAATTTGCCCTCAGATCTGAGATAGAAGGTATACCCAACTGTCACCTTTGGGTATCCTATGAAGATGTGTTTGTCCGGTTTGGGTTCGAGCTTCTCCGGCTGAAGCCTTAAGCATCGCAGCCCCAAACATTAAGAAACGACAACTTTGGTTTCTTGCCAAACCAATGTTCATACGACGTCGTCTCAACGGACTTAGATGGTGTCCTATCTAAAGTGAATGCAGCTGTCTCTAATGCATAACCTCAAAATGAAAACGGTAGATTGGTAAGAGACATCATAGATCGCACCATATCTCATAGGGTTCGATTACGACTACCGGACACACCATTACAACTATGGTGTTCCAGGTGGCTTCAACTGTGAAACAATTCCACAATGTCTTAAGTGATTTGCCAAACTCATAACTCAGAAATTCTCATCGATCAGATCGTAGGAACATGATCTTATTGTTATGATGATTCTTAACTTCACTCTAAAATCGCTTGAACTTTTCAAACGTTTCAGACTTGTGCTTCATTAAGTAGATATACCTATATCTACCCAAATCGTCAGTGAAGATGAGAAAATAGCGATATCCACCGCACGCTTCAATTCTCATTGGATCACACGTATCAGCATGCATGATTTCCAACAAGTCACTTTCCCGTTTCATTTTACCTTAAAACGGGGTCTTAGTCATCCTGCCCATGAGGCATGGCTCGCATGTGTCAAGTGATTCAAAATCAAGTGACTCCAAACATCCATCGACATGGAGTTTCTTCATGCATCTTACGCCAATATGACCTAAGCGGCAGTGCCACGAGAAAGTGGTACTATCATTATTAACTCTACATCTTTTGGCGTGAACATGTGTATTACCACGACCGAGATTCAATGAACCATTCACATAGGGTGCTTGACCATGAAAGGTATCATTCATGTAAACAGAATAACCATTATTCTCTAACTTAAATGAATGACCGTATTGCAATGAACATGATCTAATCATATTCATGCTCAACGTAGACACCTGATAACATTTATCTAGGTTCAATACTAATCCCGAAGGCAGATGGAGCGTGCGATGATGATCTCATCAACTTTGGAAACACTTACAACACACATCGTCACCTCGCCCTTAGCCAGTCTCTGTTTAGTCTGTAGCTTTTGCTTCAAGTCACCAATAATAGCAACTGAATCGGTATCCAATACCCAGGTGCTACTAGGAGTACTAGTGAGGTACACATTAATAACACGTATATACTTTGTTGAAGTTGCCAGCCTTCTTATCTACCATGCATTTGGGGTAATTCCGCTACCAGTGACCGTTCCCCTTACAATAGAAGCACTTAGTCTCGGGTTTAGGTTCAACCTTGGGTTCCTTCACTGGAGCGGCAACTGATTTGCCATCCATGAAGTTTCCCTTCTAGCCCTTGCCCTTCTTGAAACCAGTGGTCTTGTTAAACCATCAACACTTGATGCTCCTTCTTGATTTCTACCTTTTGCGGTCTTAAGCACCGCGAATAGCTCCGGGATCAACTCCATCCCTTGCATGTCATAGTTCATCACGAAGATCTAGCAGCTTAGTGATAGTGGCTAGAGAACTCTATCAATCACTATCTTATCTGGAAGTTTAACTCCCACTTGATTTAAGTGATTGTAGCACCCAGACATTCTGAGCACATGCTCACTCGCTGAGCTATTCTCCTCTATCTTGTTGGTAAAAGAACTTGTCTGAGGTCTCATACCTCTCAACACGGGCATGAGCCTGAAATCCCAATTTTAGCTCTTGGAACATCTCGAATGTTCTATGGCGTTCAAAACGTCATTGGAATCCCGATTCTAAGCCGTAAAGTATGGTGCACTAAACTATCAAGTAGTCATTAGGACGTGTCTGTCAGGTGTTCACAACATCCACAGACGATGTTGTAGGGGTTTGCACATCGAGCGGTGCATCAAAGACGTAAGCCTTCTGTGTAGCAATGAGGACACTCCTCGGACTACGGACCTAGTCCGCATCAGTGCTTACAATATCTTTCAACTTGGTCTTTCTCTAGGAACGTATTGAAACAGGGAGCTACAACGTGAGCTATTTATCTACAACATATTTGCAAAGACAATTTAGACTATGTTCATGATAATTGAGTTCATCTAATCAAATTATTTAATGAACTCCCACTCAGATAGACATCCCTCTAATCATCTAAGTGAAACATGATCCGAGTCAACTAGGCCGTGTCTGATCATCACGTGAGACGGACTAGTCAACATCGGTGAACATCTTCATGTTGATCGTATCTTCTATACGACTCATGCTCGACCTTTCGGTCTTCCGTGTTCCAAGGCCATGTGTGTACATGCTAGGCTCGTCAAGTCAACCTAAGTGTTTTTGCTGTGTAAATCTGGCTTACACCCTTGTATTCGAACGTTAGAATCTATCACACCCGATCATCACGTGGTGCTTCGAAACAACGAACCTTCGCAACGGTGCATAGTTAGGGGGAACACTTTTCTTGAAATTTTAGTGAGGGATCATCTTATTTAAGCTACCGTCGTTCTAAGCAAATAAGATGTAAACCATGATAAACATCACATGCAATCAAATAATAGTGACATGATATGGCCAATATCATATAGCTCCTTTGATCTCCATCTTGGGGCTCCATGATCATCTTGTCACCGGCATGACACCATGATCTCCATCATCATGATCTCCATCATCGTGTCTTCTTGAAGTTGTCTCGTCATCTATTACTTCTACTACTATGGCTAACACTTTAACAATAAAGTAAAGTAATTACATGATGTTTAAGTTGACACACATGTCATAAATAAATTAAGACAACTCCTATGGCTCCTGCCGGTTGTCATACTCATCGACATGCAAGTCGTGATTCCTATTACAAGAACATGATCAATCTCATACATCACATATATCATTCATCACATCCTTTTGGCCATATCACGTCACAAGGCATATGCTGCAAAAACAAGTTAGACGTCCTCTAATTGTTGTTGCAAGTTTTTACATGGCTGCTATAGGTTTCTAGCAAGAACGTTTCTTACCTACGCCAAAACCACAATGTGATATGCCAATTTCTATTTACCCTTCATAAGGACCCTTTTCATCGAATCCGATCCGACTAAAGTGGGAGAGACAGACACCCGCTAGCCACCTTATGCAACTAGTGCATGTCAGTCAGTGGAACCAGTCTCACATAAGAGTACGTGTAAGGTCGGTCCGGGCCGCTTCATCCCACGATGCCGCCGAATCAAGATAAGACTAGTAACGGCAAGTAAATTGACAATATTGACGCCCACAACTGCTTTGTGTTCTACTTGTGCATAGAAACTACGCATAAACCTGGCTCATGATGCCACTGTTGGGGAACGTAGCAGAAATTCAAAATTTTCTACGCATCACCAAGATCAATCTATGGAGTAATCTAGCAACAAGGGGAAGGAGAGTGCATCTACATACCCTTGTAGATCGCTAAGCGGAAGCGTTCAAGTGAACGGGGTTGATGGAGTCGTACTCGTCGTGATCCAAATCACCGATGATCCTAGTGGCGAACGGACGGCACCTCCATGTTCAACACACGTACAGCCCGGTGACGTCTCCTACGCCTTGATCCAGCAAGGGGAGAAGGAGAGGTTGGGGAAGACTCCATCCAGCAGCAGCACGACGATGTGGTGGTAGTGGAGGAGCGTGGTACTCCAGCAGGGCTTCGCCAAGCACCTCAAGAGACAAGGAGGGAGAGGGGTAGGGCTGCGCCAAGAAGGAGATTGAATCGTCTCTATGGCAGCCCAAAACCTCAAGTATATATAGGGGAGGGGAGGGGCTGCGCCCCCACCTAGGTTTCCACACCTGATAACATTTATCTAGGTTCAATACTAACCCCGAAGGCAGATGGAGCGTGCGATGGTGATCTCATCAACTTTGGAAACACTTCCAATACACATCATCACCTCGCCCTTAGACAGTCTCCGTTTAGTCCGTAGCTTTTGCTTCAAGTCACCAATAATAGCAACTGAACCGGTATCCAATACCCAGGTGCTACCAGGAGTACTAGCGAGGTACACATTAATAACACGTATATACTTTGTTGAAGTTGCCAGCCTTCTTATCTACCATGCATTTGGGGTAATTCCGCTACCAGTGACCGTTCCCCTTACAATAGAAGAACTTAGTCTCGGGTTTGGGTTCAACCTTGGGTTCCTTCACTGGAGCGGCAATTGATTTGCCATCCATGAAGTTTCCCTTCTAGCCCTTGCCCTTCTTGAAACCAGTGGTCTTGTTAAACCATCAACACTTGATGCTCCTTCTTGATTTCTACCTTTTTCGGTCTTAAGCACCGCGAACAGCTCCCGGATCAACTCCATCCCTTGCATGTCATAGTTCATCACGAAGATCTAGTAGCTTAGTGATAGTGGCTAGAGAACTCTATCAATCACTATCTTATCTGGAAGTTTAACTCCCACTTGATTTAAGTGATTGTAGCACCCAGACATTCTGAGCACATGCTCACTAGCTGAGCTATTCTCCTCCATCTTGTTGGCAAAAGAACTTGTCAGAGGTCTCACACCTCTCAACACGGGCATGAGCCTGAAATCCCAATTTCAGCTCTTGGAACATCTCATATGTTCTATGGCGTTCAAAACGTCATTGGAATCCCGATTCTAAGCCGTAAAGTATGGTGCACTAAACTATCAAGTAGTCATCAGGATGTGTCTGTCAGGTGTTCACAACATCCACAGACGACGTTGTAGGGGTTTGCATATCGAGCGGTGCATCAAAGACGTAAGCCTTCTATGTAGCAGTGAGGACACTCCTCGGACTACGGACCTAGTCCGCATCATTGCTTACAATATCTTTCAACTTGGTCTTTCTCTAGGAACGTATTGAAACAGGGAGCTACAACGTGAGCTATTTATCTACAACATATTTGCAAAGACAATTTATACTATGTTCATGATAATTGAGTTCATTTAATGAACTCCCACTCAGATAGACATTCCTCTAGTCATCTAAGTGAAACATGATCCGAGTCAACTAGGCCGTGTCCGATCATCACGTGAGACGGACTAGTCAACATCGATGAACATCTTCATGTTGATCGTATCTTCTATACGACTCATGCTCGACCTTTCGGTCTTCCGTGTTCCGAGGCCATGTCTGTACATGCTAGGCTCGTCAAGTCAACCTAAGTGTTTTTGCTGTGTAAATCTGGCTTACACCCGTTGTATTCGAACGTTAGAATCTATCACACCCGATCATCACGTGGTGCTTCGAAACAACGAACCTTCGCAACGGTGCACAGTTAGAGGGAACACCTTTCTTGAAATTTTAGTGAGGGATCATCTTATTTAAGCTACCGTCGTTCTAAGCAAATAAGATGTAAAACATGATAAACATCACATGCAATCAAATAGTGACATGATATGGCCAATATCATTTTGCTCCTTTTGATCTCCATCTTCGGGGCTCCATGATCATCGTTGTCACCGGCATGACACCATGATCTCCATCATCGTGTCTTCTTGAAGTTGTCTCATCATCTATTACTTCTACTACTATGGCTAACGCTTTAGCAATAAAGTAAAGTAATTACATGACGTTTATGTTGACACGCATGTCATAAATAAATAAAGACAACTCCTATGGCTCCTGCCGGTTGTCATACTCATCGACGTGCAAGTCGTGATTCCTATTACAAGAACATGATCATCTCATACATCACATATACCATTCATCACATCCTTTGGCCATATCACATCACAAAACACATGCTGCAAAAACAAGTTAGACGTCATCTAATTGTTGTTGCAAGTTTTTTACGTGGCTGCTATAGGTTTCTAGCAAGAACGTTTCTTACCTACGCTAAAACCACAACGTGAATTGCCAATTTCTATTTACCCTTCATAAGGACCCTGTTCATCGAATCCGATCCGACTAAAGTGGGAGAGACAGACACGCGCTAGCCACCTTATGCAACTAGTGCATGTCAGTCGGTGGAACCGGTCTCACGTAAGCGTACGTGTAAGGTTGGTCCGGGCCGCTTCATCCCACAATGCCGCCGAATCAAGATAAGACTAGTAACGGCAAGATAATTGACAATATCGACGCCCACAACTACTTTGTGTTCTACTCGTGCATAGTAACTACACATAGACCTAGCCCATGATGCCACTGTTGGGGAACGTAGCAGAAATTCAAAATTTTCTACGCATCACCAAGATCAATCTATGGAGTAATCTAGCAACGAGGGGAAGGAGAGTGCATCTACATACCCTTGTAGATCGCTAAGCGAAAGCGTTCAAGTGAACGGGGTTGATGGAGTCGTACTCGTCGTGATCCAAATCACTGATGATCCTAGTGCCGAACGGACGCCACCTCCGCATTCAACACACGTACAGCCCGGTGACGTCTCCTACGCCTTGATCCAGCAAGGGGAGAAGGAGAGGTTGGGGAAGACTCCATCCAGCAGCAGCACGACGGCGTGGTGGTGGTGGAGGAGCGCGGTACTCCAGCAGGGCTTCGCCAAGCACCGCAAGAGACGAGGAGGGAGAGGGGTAGGGTTGCGCCAAGAAGGAGATGTTCTCGTGTGTATGGCAGCACAAAACCCCCACTATATATAGGGGAAAGGGAGGGGCTGCGCCCCCACCTAGGTTTCCACCCCTAGGGGTGGCGGCCAGCCCTAGATCCCATCTAGGGGGCGGCCAAAGGGGGAGAGAGGGGGGGCGCACCACTAGGTGGGCCTTAGGCCCATCTGAGCCTAGGGTTTCCCCCTTTTCCCTTCTTTCTTCGCCTTGGGCCTTGATGGGGGGGGCGCACCAGCCCACCTGGGGCTGGTCCCCCTTCACACTTGGCCCACGCAGCCCTCTGGGGTAGGTAGCCCCACCTGGTGGACCCCCGGGACCCTCCCGGTGGTCCCGGTACGTTACCGATAGCACCCGAAACTTTTCCGGTGACCAAAACAGGACTTCCCATATATAAATCTTTATCTCCGGACCATTCCGAAACTCCTCGTGATGTCCGGAATCTCATCCGGGACTCCGAACAACAGTCGGTAACCACGTATATCTATTCCCTATAACCCTAGCGTCATCGAACCTTAAGTGTGTAGACCCTACGGGTTCGGGAACCATGCAGACATGACCGAGACAACTCTCCGGTCAATAACCAACAGCGGGATCTGGATACCCATGTTGGATCCCACATGTTCCACGATGATCTCATCGGATGAACCACGATGTCAAGGACTTAATCAATCCCGTATACAATTCCCTTTGTCTAGCGGTACGATACTTGCCCGAGATTCGATCGTCGGTATCCCGATACCTTGTTCAATCTCGTTACCGGCAAGTCTCTTTACTCGTTCCGTAACACATCATCCCGTGATCAACTCTTTGATCACATTGTGCAGATTATGATGACGTCCTACCGAGTGGGCCCAGAGATACCTCTCCGTTTACACGGAGTGACAAATCCCAGTCTCGATTCGTGCCAACCCAACAGACACTTTCGGAGATACCTGTAGTGAACCTTTATAGCCACCCAGTTACGTTGTGACGTTTGGCACACCCAAAGCACTCCTACGGTATCCGGGAGTTGCACAATCTCATGGTCTAAGGAAATGATACTTGACATTAGAAAAGCTTTAGCATACGAACTACACGACCTTTGTGCTAGGCTTAGGATTGGGTCTTGTCCATCACATCATTCTCCTAATGATGTGATCCCGTTATCAACGACATCCAATGTCCATGGTCAGGAAACTGTAACCATCTATTGATCAACGAGCTAGTCAACTAGAGGCTTACTAGGGACATGGTGTTGTCTATGTATCCACACATGTATCTGAGTTTCCTATCAATACAATTCTAGCATGGATAATAAACGATTATCATGAACAAGGAAATATAATAATAACCAATTTATTATTGCCTCTAGGGCATATTTCCAACAGTATCCTCCTCTGAATGATTTAAGTGACTTGACTTGGCGCATGTTCATGCATGTAGTTGAAACAAAATCAACATAGCCTTCACGATATTTATGTTCATGGTAGATTATATCCTACTCATGCTTGCATTCGATGTTGATTAATTTTAAGGCATGTTCATGACTGTTCTCGCTCTCTAGTTGGTCGCTTTCCAGTCTTTTGATAGCCTTCACCTGTACTAAGCAGGAATACTGCTTGTGCATCCAATCCCTTAAACCCCAAAGTTATTTCACATGAGTCCACTATACCTACCTATATACGGTATCTACCTGCCGTCTCAAGTAAATTTGTATGTGCCAAACTCTAAACCTTCAAATAAACATCCTGTTTTGTATGCTCGAATAGCTCATGTAACAACTAGGGCTGTCTGTATCTTCCATATTAGGCGGGTTATTCTCAAGAGGAGTGGACTCCGCTCCTCACTCACGAGATAACACTACTAGAAACTATGATTTTACCTAGAGCTATAAACCCTAGGTGAAATGGCAAAAACCATAGGGAAAGACTTTACCTTGGGCTTGCCCTAGGTAAAGAACCCTAGGTAAAGTATACGGGAAAGGGCTCTTTACCTAGAGTGTATACAGTAAACCCTAGGGGAACTTCTTTACCTAGGGGGACAAGCACTAGGGGAAGATTTTCATATGGATGTGGTGTCCAACGTGGAAAGGTTGTTTACCTACAGCCATGAGCACTAGGGAAAGATTGTGGGTCCCTGTGCATTACCACACCACCGTACCATTGAAAGATTTTCATATGAATCTAAATTTGAATTCAAAATTGCCATAATTCAAAAGCAAGCCATAATTATGGATCATAAGTCAAATCATATAATTAATATAGATAACTCCGGATATCAGTAATCACATATACACATCAGATGCCATAATATCACCAGCACCGCATGTTTGTCCAGAATTAGGCTAGCTAGCTACAATTAGCTACAACAGGCTAACTAAACTAACCAACCACTGCATGTTTGTCTAAAATTGGCTAGCTAGCTACAATTTGCTACAGCTAGCCAACATCATGGCAAACATATCGCTGTAGAAATCGGCATCCTTATTGATTTCCTTGATCTTCTCCTTCAGCATTGTATGTTAACTTCACATCCCTGTAAGTTGCTGCGACATCAAAATCAAATTGACAGTGCATGCTTCTTAGTATCAAATTAAGTAAGTAGCGGCGACATCAAAATCAAATTGACAGTGTAAAGTTCTAAGTATTAAATTAAGGTTTATATAATAGACCATTCAATGGAACTTGCCTGTTTTCAGGATCGATTTCTAGTGCCTTCTTAATGTCAACCTATTCTAACTCCAGGTTAGCAAGATGAGTGTAAGCTTGAGCCCTTTCATATAAAGTATTGACATTTTGGCTGTCTAGTTTCAGAACCTATCAAGAAAAACCATATGTTAGAGCATCTACAGCGGCACTGGGCAAATTTGGCCCCTCATACATCCGCAGGCACGCCCAGTCAGTGTCCGGGCGCGTCCGGGCAATCCTCTATTTTTTGCTCCAAAATAACTGTGACCCCCACTTCTTCTCTCTGTGTGCGGCATTTCATCGAACAACTCACATGCACACAGACCGGAGACAGTGCTAACGAGCTCCGGCCCGAGGAACGCGATACGCGCGGGTATGCGAGGTGGTCCGGCGCGTGCACGCGGCGGTGGCAGCCACCATGCTCGTCCAGACGCAGACACGGGTGTGAGCTCTGGCCTCCGCGTCAGACACGCAGATGCGTGCACGTGAACTCGGATGCCGGTGCGCGCGTGAGCTCCGGCTCCGACGCAAGCACGCTGTGCGCCACTAGCACGCACTCGACCGCGGCCGGATCCAGCACGCATGCGAGCAGCGAAGGGTGCAGGCTGGGAGCTCTATAGAAACACAAATGATGAAACTTCAAACACACTTCTATGATACTTAAAAATCAATCATGATCATGAGAATTTGTGATGCAAGTGAAAGCCTGTAAATAGATCTCAACTATGATTATCACCAAAACCTAGTTTGTCATTGAATTCTCAAATAGTAGTTGATCTAGAAACTTCTCCTCGGTACAATAACCTCGCAACATAACAAAGCACATGCGTAAATTAATTTTCTACAATATATGTGTTGTCAAAATGTTATACCGATTTTTAGCAATCAATAATGAGCCTACTAAAGCCATCGTTAGATTTACGAAGTACTACAAAAAAACCATAAATTGGACATCCAATGTTGAATCATATATAACCTGAAGATGTGCCATGTGCTGTAGGCATCAAACTTGGATTCAGGAAATATCTCGGGAGAACAGAAGCAATTTGCCTGACGGAACTGCTCTATAGTTCCTTGTTGTTATGAAATAGCAACCCTTTATATAGAAAAACACTAACTTCCTTGCTGAATTTGACAGGATAGTCCAACAAAAGAAACAAAAATATAATATGAAATATATGTTGTGCACAACTACTGCAAATGCACTAATTTCTACATCCTAAATGTGTGAACCTGCTGAGATAATATAACATCTTAGCATGTAGAGGCTATTATGCTACGAATGGATTAAACAAAAAGATGATGAAGAGCGGCTTTCGAGTATTTAGTCTATAGACATAGAACCCTCTGATTGAGCTAATTAAGTTAAAGGAAATTAGCATAGATAAGAATACAAAAACAATTATCAAGATAACTGGGGGTATATACTAAATAGGTTCATCAATAAAAAGCCTGTAGTGCAAGACAAATACAAAATTAAACTTTAACCAGAAAAGTTTAATACTAGCACAATGACCAACTTAGATTAGAAAAACGCAACTGAGCATTGCATAATCTAATAAGGTATTATTATATAATGGACATTTTTACCATGAAGTTCTGAAATTGTACTTGCGGATGTTCTGGGATCCTGACCTTAGTTTCCTATCTCCTGGAAAGTATACAGATCTAAAGGAAATCAGTCTGATGCCCAAGGTCTGGAAATCAGGAGCTATTCTTCAGTTACAGCTATCCCTAAAAGGATAACAGTGTCATCACTAAATTTTAAAAGTCGAGGTGATGGCCTTATCTATGAAGAAACAGAGGTCATGTGAATTTCACAACCTTTCACTCCCTGAGCTCTAAATAAAAGAAGCAACTGCAAATGGCTATAAAATCCTAAAATTGTAGTGCGAGGGAGCTCTCAAACAATCCACAGCTAGTACGTAGCTAAAAACTTTGAATGAACCTCCCATGTGTTTGTACTGCTTGTAATTAGTTCCTAAAAAACTAGACAATCGACCAGTTGAACACCTCATTTGGCTAAATAACTAACTCACGGTCAAGACAATGCACACAACAATTTGCAGCAACAACAAAAAAGGTTCGCACACAAGCGTAACATTGTACTGAATCTGAGACCCTTATACTATTCGTGTATCAAACAATAAGCCACAAATACAAGAGGAAATATGCAGCATCACCTAGGTAGCTGGGGCGTCATGGTGTCATGGCCAGTGCAGAGGTGGAGCTGGGGTCGGACTTCATCAAGGTCATGTAGATGCCGGCGCTGTCGTCCGAGCCGACCGGCCATCACGGGCTCCTGTTGGGCGGCGCCGACACCTGTAGCCTTTCCTCCACGGTCTCAATCCCCCTGTTCTCTGTCCCTCCTAGAAGATGCATCACACACAAAAAAAGAGTATGCTGTGAAATCCATATTCTAGAGCGCTGGGGTTGTGGATTTGGATCCGGGGCGGCCAAGCATGGGGATCAGGGAGGGGGAGGGGGGATCGACTCACTGGCGGCAAGGAGAGGCGGCAGTGTAGGAGAGCAACGATCTGCATAGACCATGCGTGGTGGATCTGGACGGGGGCGAGCACGACCGGACGGTGTGGGGTGAGCACGGCGGCGCAACGGTGGAGGATGGCTCGATGTCGCCTGGACGCTTCGGGAGAAGGGGGAAATATTGGGCTTTTCTGGCGGCGCTTCGAGGAGGAAACCTAACTACGCCGAAATTTTGTGCTGCGCGCCATTTCCCGGTACTTTTTTTATTGAAAATTGTCTTTCCCTAGGGTGTATTATTCCTTTGTTTTACTATCCCTTGAGGAGATCAATAAGCTCTAGGTAAAGGCCTTCACCCTAGGTAAAATGTGGATTTCTAGTAGTGTAAATGGCTGATCACCGGTATGCTCAGTCACATGCTTTATGCAAACTAAATCAAAATAATTGCAAACAAAACTCCCCCTGGGACTCTTGTTAGTTGGAGGCACTCGTTGTTTCGAGCAAGCCATGGATTAATGCTTGTTGGTGGAAGGGGCAGTATAAACTTTACCATTCTGTTTGGGAACCGCCTATAATGTGTGTAGCATGAAAGATATTGCCATCTCTTGGTTGTTATGTTGACAATAAAAGTATACCGCTCAAAATATTATTCACTTCTGTTTCAAAACCGAGCTCTGGCACCTCTACAAATCTCTGCTTCCCTCTGCGAAGGGCCTATCTATTTACTTTTATGCTAAGTCATCATCCTCTTATTAAAAAGCACCAGTTGGAGAGAACCACTGTCATTTGCATTCATTTTAGTTTACATTGAGTATGACTTGACTGGATTTTTTTACCATGAATTACAATGTCTAGTCAGTCCTTGGTCTTTAAAGGTGCTCTGCATTTATGTTTTGCGGTCTTAGAAAGGGCTAGCGAGATACCATCTTATTATATCATATTATGATTGTTTTGAGAAAGTGTTGTCATCCGAGATTTATTATTATTGCTCGCTAGTTGATTATGTCATTGATATGAGTAAACTTGAGACTGAAGCGTTGTTGCGAATGTGGTTAGTTATAATCTTTGCTGGAAACTTGAATGCTGGCTTTACATATTTATAACAACAAGAGCAAACAGAGTTTGTAAAAGTTTTTCTTTATCACTTTCAGTTTGTCAACTGAATTGCTTGAGGACAAGCAAAGGTTTAAGCTTGGGGGAGTTGATACGTCTTTGTCGTATCTACTTTTCCAAACACTTTTGCCCTTGTTTTGGACTCTAACTTGGATGATTTAAATGGAACTAACCCGGACTGACGCTGTTTTCAGCAGAATTACCATGGTGTTATTTATGTGCAGAAACAAACGTTCTCGAAATGACCTGAAACTTCACGGAGCAACTTTTTGGAAAATATAAAAAATACCTGCAAAACATGAAGGCCAGGGGGCCCAGCACCTGTCCACGAGGGTGGGGGCGTGCCGCCATACCTCGTGGTCCCCCTGGTACCTCTTCGACTCCAACTCCAACTCTATATATTGTGTTTCAGGGAGAAAAAAATCAAGGAGAAGAATTCATCGCGTTTTACGATACGGAGCCGCCGTCAACACTACAAAAAAATACACTTCCGTGATGATACGTGTTTGTCACAGTAGGTCGCATTTTCTGTCATGCATGTACATCCATGACAAATTTATGACAGAATCAAGATAGTCGTACCTGTGCTGTCATAGAAGTGTTCCATGACATTGCCAAAATTATCATCACGGAAGTGTCCACTTCCATGATGATAAATCGCGCGTCACATAAGTGCTTTCATCAAGGGTGACCGATATGTGGCATCCACCGTAACGGAACGCTGTTAAGCTATCGGGTCGGATTTTGGATCCGATAACCCGTTAACAGCCATGACCAATGCCGATTTTCCATGTGTAAAATTCTCATTGGCTGAGGGATCCACGCATCAGCTCCGCGTTGGCACAGGTGTCACTCATCCAACGGTCGAGATGGGCCTATGATATGTTGACACGTGGACTGGCCCAAAAGTGGCCCACAAAGTTTAAATGGGCCGGCCCAACCGAAGGCCCATAAGATTTAGCGGACCATAATGGGCCGGCCCAGCTAAAGGCCCACAAAATTTAGCGGACCATAATGGGCCGGCCCAACTAAAGGCTCACAAGATTTTACGGACCACAATGGGCTGACCCACCTAAAGGCCCACAAGATTCTGCAGACCATAATGGGCCGGCCCAGCTAAAGGCCCAACATTCTCTGTCAAATCGGCCCGTCAACGGTCTGTCCTAAACTTGTCATCAACGCGGCCCATGGTCACTTCTGGCCCGTTAACAGTCCGCTAAGTAATTGGGCCGAATTATGGCCCGATGTATTTCCAGCCTGTTAAAGGTCTGACTTCATTTGGGCCCATTTACAGGCCATCAAAACTTTCGGCCCATAAACAACCATGAAGGATTTTGGTCATATTCGGCCATGTCTGACATTCGGCCTGTTAGAGGCACACTATAGCTTTGGGCCACTTTCGGCCTGTTGTCATTTTCGGCATGTTAACGCCGGACATAAACCATGGGCCATATGTGGCCCAATGTCATATAGGGCCCATTAATGGCCCATATAAAAATGACGATAATCTAGCTCGACTGAAGTTCCGGCCTATTAAAGGCCCGTGTATTAGGTCGGCGCATTTATGGCCCGTCCGAATTTTGGCCTGTCAAAGATCCGCATCATAAATGGGCCACCATTTCGGCCTGCTAAGTCCAGTGGGTTATTTGGCACAATCAGGGCCCAATCTCACTTTCGGTCTATTAAAGGCCCATGTGTTTTATGGGCTCGAGATATTTACACCTGTAAATGGCCTATTTTTACTGAGGGTCCAAATTATGTTTAGGCCTGTTAAAGGCCCACTATGGGCACAGGCCTACCAGAAAAATATGAAAGCTTATGCTGATTTAGGCCCAGATATTTTTAGTGGGCTACATGCCAATTTAGGCCCGTAATCGTTTTTAGCCCAATTGGAATGGGCCCGACGAATGTTGGCATGTTGGGCTCCTACGAAGCTTTCGGCCGAATACATTACTAAGATAAACCTACACTATACAAAAATAGCGTCGTAATTACTGCAGCCTGAGGCAGCATCATAAATGTTGTATCACAACAAAATAAATTCCAACCATACAACAAAAGGCCTGTTGGCATAAAGTTTACAGTCCTTCCAGATAAAAGCACCATCAGATGTATTGAAGCACAGATCATTTGACCTGAGTGCTAATATTTCAGGCTGTAGAATCTGATGGAGCAGCACGATCTCCATCTTTTTCTGCCATTGCTCTTGAACAACGAAGCGAATGTCTGATAGTCTGGTTTTAAAACCATTCATATCTTGACGACATTTCTCAACCACTATTCTTGTTTCCGAAACAACATCCATTAGGGATTGGACTTGTGTCTGGAGCACAGATATATCACTCTGTCTAGCAGGAAGATTTTGTTCAGTAGGCGATTTGGACGAGGTTACCTTGGCAACCAACCCAGAATTACGCAGGAAGGTGCTTTTTACACTGTTAGTGGAGAGATACCGATGCAATGCAGCAAGAGGTGACATTATGCCTGTAGTAGCCTCGTCACCTTCAGGTGGTTGTGGCTGTTCAATCATTTGTTCCATAGCTTCCTGAAAGTTTGAACTTGTAGATTAGTGTACCAGATAAGTTACTAATGAGATAAAAACAAACAAAGTAGGTTAAACGTTTATACATAACTTATTTTGGTGAACTACTGTAATACATTAGCATGTATTGTAGTGCCAACTACATAATAAAATCACTTTCGAAACATATGTCCATGTAGCATGCCTACTGTATTGTCTATTTCCTCACATTCGTTGACATCTAAGGATAAAGAGACATGGTTTAAAGTAGGATGAACATAGTATGACATCATTCATATCATGAGCAAACAGATATAAAACAAACAGGCTATTTTATCATTGTGTGCGCACGTGAACATAACAACTAGATTACAGATCAAGACTAAAAGAATATCCTTCATCTCTTTTAAACCATGTAAGGTGAAATGATATGTTAAGGCAACTGTGAATAAAAGTGAACAGAGTTACTAACATTGGCTGCAAACCAAGTAGTTAAATGAACACATCACAGTACCAATCAGTTCAAGGTAGGAGGAGTAAGGACTTACGACAGCGGCTTGAACTGGTGTGCTCATGCCCTTCATCTTGCTGGTGTGGCAATCCTTGAAGATTTGCACTGCATTCGGTTCAAGTTCTTTTTGGTCCGCACGGGCTTTCCTCTGTATTTGGAATAAGTCAATATAGATACGATAATATGGCACAAAAAAAAAGAAGAAGGAAGTAGCAGCTATTTACAAGAGTCTCGTAGTGTGCAATATAGCTACGAGATCCTGTTGGCTGTTGGAATTTCACTTTAGAATGGTTGGTTTTGTTCTTCAAACAGTTAGCCTAGAAGAAGATACACTTGTAAGGCACATACATAAATACAAGTTCAATATGTGGTCTGATCAAATACATATAGCCTACCCGATACTTTGGATCAGACCAGTGTTTAACGAGGGCTGTCCAGTCTTCATCTGTAATATATTCCACTGGAGATGTTTGGGCGATTTCATTGTTAGCCTTGCCTTCAAAGTGAGATTTTCTAAGTGAGATTTTCGGATCCAACTTGAACCTCATCTGTTGAAAAAAGAATGTGAGTCTTATTAGGAGGAAGCTAGAAAGTATGGGACAGAGCAAGACAATATTACTAATTGCGATGAATAACATTACTTACGGATAAATGGTCAAGGAAGGTGTTAAAATGGGTATTGTTTTTCTCATTCCTGTACTGGATCCACGTTGGGAGGATACATGCATGACACCTAACGGCAACTGCTGCGTCTGATACTAACTTGGCTGACTCTGTAGCATCACGTGACCTTTTTAAACCTGCCTCAAAATGGATATCCATTCTTCCTCCTTTAGATTTTGTTAATTTGTCAAGCATTATCCCTGATGTCTGTTTCCGCTTGTGCCGTGGTGCTAGTTCAACAACGAATATGGAAAGTGTTAGTGTACATCAAACTGTGAGAGTACATATAAAGGAGCATGCAACTGCAACTTGACTCGGTCAGGTACCGTCTTGGTGTTGATGCTCATGAGGTTCATCTGATCTTGCCAAGTCCTGTTGTGTCAGCGCTGCTTCGGAAGTAGTGTTAGGTGTGAAGGCATCTTGGGAACTGGCCAGTTCCGGAGCAAACGAACGAGTAACTGGTTCAGATGCTGGTACAGTTGAAGCAGATGCTTCAGCTGGTGGAGTAGGTGATACTGTGTTTGTAGATTTAGCGGTGGACTTGGACCTTCTACTGCACTATAAGTACCAGCAGAATCTCGAAGGTAGAACCTTTTCCGTTTCACCCGACGAGTAACAGCACTCCCTACTATATTATTTTCCTTGCTCTTTTTTGACTTTGCCATGTCAAGCTGTACCCACAACACAAAAGAACAAAATCACTCTTCAGAACTCATTGATGCATGATACAGACAAGCAATACTTTGATGTAAGACAACCGTATGAGGATGGAATATGTAAGAAAAATAGGACGACGTGACATATTCACAGCTACGATGTGCAAACTAAGCAGAAGGATTTTAAAGAAAATAGAAGTAATGCAAGCTAGACACCATATGAAAGATGCAACCAATATTACTCTACCAAGTTAAAAGTGTCTTGTCATAAGTGGCAATTCGAAAAATTAGAAGCAGTACAACGTAGAAATCAATGCAAGATGCAACCACTATCAAACTGCCATGTTAAAAGCGTCCAATCATGAGTGACTGATGCGGGATACACAACAACAATACTTTGATGTAAGAACATGGTATGATAGATAGATGCAGTGTATTCTAGACACAGAAAGCCATGTCATATGCACATGTATAACATATAAACTCAACAGGTGCAATTTAATCAAAATAGAAGAAATACAGGCTAGACAACATATGCAACATGAAACCAATTATCACACTGTCAACTTAGAGCAAGCACCTGCGATGGTGGAGTACAGGAGATGAACTCATCATGTAGACTTGGGACTTCAACTTCATTAGCAGTAGCAGTGGCAAATCTAGAGAGTCTCTGTTTGCGTCGGTGCGGAGGACCACCAACATCCCCTAACTTACTCTTTTTCTTCCTATTTTCTGATATTGCCTTATGAAGTCAAAACTAGAAGAAGATGAATAAAATTAGCTCTGCATAACTGGTTGATGCATGATATAGACGAACACTACTTTGATGTAAGGCAAGTGTAGGATAGGAGGATGGAATATATACAAAAAAAGACAGCGTTTCATATTCACACGTACAATAGGAGGATGGAATATGTATGAAAAAAATAAGCGGAAGGCATTTCAACAAAATTAGAAGAAATGAAAGCTAGGCACCATATGAACATGCAACCAATATCACTCTATCAGGTAAAAAGTGTCTCGTCATAAGTGCCATTTCAAGAAATTAGAAGCAGTACAAGCTAGAAGACAATGCAAGATGCAACCTACATCACAGTCCCAAGTTAAATGTGTCTTATGGGTAAGTGATCGTTGCAGGTATAAGTTGTAAGCTACACAAATGCAATTCAACATAATTAGAAGCAATACAAACTAGACATCATACGGAAAACGCAACCACGTATCACAATTCCAAGTAAGAGCGAGCACCTGTGATGGTGGAGTAGGGGAGATGTGCTCATCATGTACACGAATGTTCTAGAAACAGGAACACGTGTCATATTCACAGGCATTATGTGTAAAGTAAGCAGATGCAATTCAAGTTAGAAGCAATACAAGCTAGACATCATACGCAACATGCAACCACATATAATAGTGTCAAGTTAGAGTAAGCACCTGTGAGGGTGGAGTAGGGGAGATGTGCTCATCATCTACATAGCTACGTTGACTGTCCAGCCTTGTGTTGTCTTGCGAATCTTGTTGGGAGGATGGCGGAGTAGAATCTATAGAGACCCCCTGTTTGAGTTGCTCCGAAGGACCACCATCATCCACTGCTGGACTAATTTCCTTCAGATGTAATGATTTTGCATTGTGAAGTCAAACCGATAAGAAAAAGGAATAAAATTCGCTCTGTAGAACTCATTCATGCATGATACTGATGAACACTACTCGTATGAAAGGCAAACACATCATGCGAGGATGGAATATGTATTAAAAACAGGATGGTGTGACATATTCACACCTATGATGTGGTAACTAAGCAAAAGGCATTTCAACAAATTAGAAGCACTGCAAGCTAGACACCATATGAAAGATGCAACCAATATCACTCTGCCAAGTTCAAACTGTATGGCGTTTCAACAAATTAGAAGCAGTACATGCTAGAAATCATATGCAAGACACAACCAATATCACAGTGGCGACTTAAAGGTGCCTTATCATAAGTGACTAATGCGGGATATGCAAGAATAGTAGTCTGATGTAGAAACAGGAACACATGTCATATTCACAGGCATTATGTGTAAAGTAAGCAGATGCAATTCAACAAAGTTAGAAGCAATACAAGCTAGACATCATACGCAACATGCAACCACATAAAATAGTGCCAATTTAGAGAAAGCACCTGTGATGGTGGAGTAGGGGAGATGTGCTCATCATCTACACAGCTACGTTGACTGTCTAGCCTTGCATTGTCTTGCGAATCTTGTTGGGAGGATGGGAGAGTAGAATCTGTAGAGAACCTCCATTTCAGTTGCTCAGAAGGACCACCATCATCCAATGCCTTGCCAATTTCCTTCAGCTTTATTGATTTTGCATTGTGATGTCATACCGACAAGAAAAAAGGAATATCATTCGCTCTTTAGAACTCATTCATGCATGATACTGACAAACACTACTATGATGAAAGGCAAACTCATGATACGAGGATGGAATATGTACGAAAAAATGGACGGCTTGACATATTCACACCTATGATGTGGTAACTAAGCAGAAGACACTTCAACAAATTAGAAACACTGCAAGACACCATATGGAAGGTGCAATCAATATCACTCTGCCAAGTTAAAACTGTCTCGTCATAGGTGGCGTTCATCAAACTAGAAGCAATACATGCTAGAAATCATATTCAAGATGCAAACCAATATCAAACTGCCAACTTAAAGGTGTCCTATCATAAGTGACTGATGCAGGATACACAAAAAGAGTAGTTTCATGTAAGAACATGGTGTGATAGACAGATATAGTATGTACCAAAAACAGGAAAGCGTGTCATATTCACATGTATCATGTGTAAGCTAAGCAGATGCAGTTTACACTAATAAGGAGCAATACGAGCTAGACACCATATGCAACATGCAACCAGATATCACACTGCCAAGTTAGAGCAAGCACCTTGGATGGTGGAGTAGGGGAGCGGAGACTTGGACCTTGTAATGCACTATCAGTACAAGGAGAATCGATACAGATGCTCTGTTTACGTTGCTGCAGAGGACCACCATCATCGCCTTCCTTACTCTTTTCCTTCCTCTTTCTTGATTTTGCCTTGTCAAGTCAAACCCACAAGAAAAAGGAATAAAATTTGCTCTTCAGAACTCATTGATGCATGATGCTAACAAACACTACTTTCATGTAAGGCAGCCGCATGATAGGAGGATGGAATATGTATGAAAAATAGGACGGCGTGACATATTGACATGTATGATGTATAAAGTGTAAACTAAGCACAAGGTGCTTGAACTTGTTAGAATCGATGCAAGCTAGAAACCATATGAAAGATGAAACCAATATCACTCTGCCAAATTAAAAGGGTGCCCTAACAAATATATTTGACCAAATTATAAGCAATACATGGCAACAAGCTAGAAATAATATGCAATATGCAACGAATAAAGGTGACTCATCGTAAGTGATTGATGCAGGATACAGAAGAGAGGTAGTTTCATGTAAGAACAAGGTTAACACATAGATGTAGTGTGTACCAAAAATAGGAAGGCATGTAATATTCATAGGTATAGTGTGTAAACTAAGCAGATGCAATTTACCCTAATTAGAAGCATTACAAGCTAGACACCGTATGCAACATGCAACCACATATCACACTATGAAGTTAGAGCAAGCACCTGTGATGGTGGTGTAGGGGAAGTGCGGTCTTCAGGTACAGAGCTACGTTCAATATCTTCATTTAGGCTTGATGTTTCTTGAGAATCATGTGGAGAGGATGAAATTGCATTCTTTATAAGAGTATTGCGTCTCATATTAACCCATGCGTGTGACTGTCTCATCATAAGCGATAGACGCAGGATACACAAGAACAATAGTTTGATGTAAGAACATGGTGTGATAGGCAGATGTAGTATGTACCAAAAACAGGAAGGCGTGTCATATTCACATGTATAATGTGTAAGCTAAGGAGATGCAATTTAACAAATTAGGAGCATTGATGAGGGATACACAAGAAAAGTAGTTTGATGTAAGAACATGGTTAATAGAAAGACGTAGTATGTACCAAAAACAGGAAGGCATGTCATATTCACAGGTGTAATGTGTTAACTAAGTAGATGCAATTTACCCTAATTAGAAGCATTACAAGGTAGACACCATATGCAACATGCAACCACATATCACACTGCCAAGTAAGAGCAAGCACCTGCGATGGTGGTGTGGGGGAATTGCGGTGATCAACTAGAGAGCTACGTTGACTATCTTCATTTAGCCTTGCTGCTTCTTGAGAATCATGTGGGGAGGATGACACTGCACTCTTTAAACGAGTAGGGCGTCTCACAGTAACCCACTCGGTGACTGTCTCATCATAAGTGATTGATGAGGGATACAAAAGAGCATTAGTTTGATGTACGAACATGGTTAATAGACATATGTAGTATGTATCAAAAAGAGGAAGGCATGTCATTATCAAAGGTATAATGTGTAAAGTAAGCAGATGCAATTTAACCAAATTGGAAGCAATACAAGTTAGACACTATATGCAACAAGCAACCACATTTGACAGCGTGAAGTTAAAGCAATCACCTGGGATGATTGTGTGTGGCAATTGAGATCATCAACTACAGAGCTACGTTTACTGTCTCCAACTGCTGACACTGCACCCATTAGAGCACTGAAACTCTTAGTGCTTATCTTCGAATTACACTGGAGCGACTTCTGTCTTTTCTTTTCTGCATTCATCAACACTTCGTCAGAGTCTGAAATACCCATGCATAAAAAACAATAGTTTGAGTATGGGTGAAGTGTGTGCACAATTAGTACAGTGTAAAGGTAGCAGATAGCAGGTCGGTGAGAAATAAATGACGGGAGATATATGATAGCTCTACAACATGCATGGCACACTAAATTACTATAGGATTCTATGAAAATAACAGTCGACTGAAAGCAAATAGGTCAGTCCATTTTTCTGCACCGTCCGATGTACAAAGAACGGGTAGATCGCCTTCATCTACCTCCAACCAGTCAGTGTTGACGATCTTCCTCGAAACGCCAGCGACCACTGGCCCAGTATTCCTCCCCTGCCTACACCCTCCCCTCGACCTCACCGCACCGCCGTGCTTGGCATCGCCCCCGGCCATCCATTCAAACCCCGCCGACCTCCAGATCGGGCGCAAGCAGCACCTACGCCCCACACCCCTATGATAGACACCGATGCACCGCTTCCCCGAGGAACAGGTGGACTAGGTGCTCCGCGCGCCTAAGCGGGTGCTGCTTCTTTTAATTGCGGTTCGACTGACCCTGAATTGAAATCCAGGCAGGCTACTGACCTCTAGCAAAGGTGAAATAATAAAAGGGAGGAAACCTTGTGCATTTAGTATCACAAAGAAGATGCAGTAAGAAGTGCTCAACTAGTTTCTTTCGTGGGATGAATACGGTGTGAGCGGAGACGTAAGATTTGCACGAATAAGGGAAGAGGAGTACCGCTTTCTGCTGGTAGTGTTGTGTCCTCCTTCTATTTTTCCGACGATCTTCTTGTTGTTCGCCGGAAACCAGAAGTTGTGGAGGATGGTCCAGCCTTGGACAAACCCATGGCCAAGTTGTTGAGTGTGGTGCGGTGGCCATCTGTCGGCGGCGGGAAGTAGATCCGAGGCGGTGAACGACGGCGTAGCGGGAACAGCTCCAGTGCGGTGGACGGTTGCGACAGTGGAGCCGCAACAGTGAGGCGCATGACGGCGTGGTCGAAGTGGTTCTGGTACAGCGCATGTCGGCATCGGCGTCGTGGAGGTAGCTCTGCCTCGGCTTCAGCTGCTAAGTCCTTGAGGGCGTTGCGGTTGCGGTTGCGTTGGACGACGACGTCGGGGTACCGGCTCCGGCGTGATGGAGGAGAGCTGCGGTGGATTGGCCGCTATGGGGTGGAGGACGGAGGAGGCTGGGGTTTTGCGGCTGGTGGAGAGGGTGTTTTCGCGCCCATGCAGTATGAATGGGGAAACAGAGGAAGGCGGGGAACTAAGGGGAACAATGTTTTGGTTTGAGACACGCTTGTTTGAAATTTGGGGAAAGTTACAAACTTTGCCCCCATCTAAAATTTCAAACATATTGCGGGTTGGGGGTAGGACAGTCATGTCAGGTGTCCCAAATGTGGGCAGGATAGATTTCGGCCGAGCGCATGGGTAGGCGCCCACGTCGTATGAATGCTTCTCGGAGGCGGTTGAGACTGGCGTCTTGGTGAAGTTACAAACCTACCTCAGTTTAGACCTTTGGGCATCGAGCCGATAGGCTACACGGGCCAGAGTCAGGACAATAATCTCCTACCACCAAAACATTAGTCTCGCGCGGTTTCGGGTGACCAGAGGCCTATTTGGCGCTTCGTTCAATATTTTGGAGCAGAAGCATTAATGTTTTCGGTTCTCTTGAATTGAACTTTCATGATTTGTCAAACTTCACAAATCTTTACTCTTGAAAATCCTAAAGCTACGATTATTTTGGAATGGAGGGGGTACATTTGAATATACATTGTACACGAGTATATATTAAAAAATATGCAACTTACCTCAGTTCATGCATGGTTCCAGATATAATCTCCTTGGTTGCAAAAAAAAGTTAGATATGCGTATGAATATATATAGCATGTTGAAACTCACAACAAAGATTGATGCCCCATTTTACATCTGATTTACAAATGCCATTATCTCGGGTTCAAATAGATGAATGCACTGCTGAGGGAGTCCTGTATTAGGGGGTGTTCGGGTAGCCGGACTATACCTTCAGCCGGACTCCAGGACTATGAAGATACAAGATTGAAGACTTCGTCCCGTGTCCGGATGGGACTTTCCTTGGCGTGGAAGGCAAGCTTGGCGATGTGGATATTCAAGATCTCCTACCGTTGTAACCGACTTTATGTAACCCTAACCCTATCCGGTGTCTATATAAACCGGAGGGTCGTTGTCCGTAGGCAATAAACTCCATACACAACAATCATACCATAGGCTAGCTTCTAGGGTTTAGCCTCCTTGATCTCATGGTAGATCTACTCTTGTACTACCCATATCATCAATATTAATCAAGCAGGAGTAGGGTATTACCTCCATCGAGAGGGCCCGAACCTGGGTAAAAAACATCGTGTCCCTTGTCTCCTGTTACCATCCGGCCTTGACGCACAGTTCGGGACCCCCTACCCGAGATCCGCCGGTTTTGACACCGACATTGGTGCTTTCGTTGAGGGTTCCTCTGTGCCATCACAATCAGGAAGGATGCCTCCTCCCGTCTTTAAAGACGGCACCGTTGCTAAGGGAGCCTTGGCTGTCGGCCAAACCCTCCGGCTAGGTGGTTTCCTCATGACCGCCTGTTTGGCTGTTGCACCGACGGTGACCTCTCGGGGTCATCAAAAGCAACCTACACGTCAGCTCGGAGCTCATCGAGCAGCTAGATCCAATGGAGCTCTCTTCCGTAAACGAGCTCTTGGATCGCATCGCCGCCCTGGGGGTCGCTACGGATTACGACCAGGTTGGGCTTAAACCCGATCTAAGAGAAATTAACTCTCCCCAAGTCACCCACCACGTTGCCGTGGTAGAGGCGCAGTGCGGCGACCCTTCATCTATTTTAAGGACTAGCTACGTCCGAATTCCCGACTCCTCCAAGCCGGATACCCGCGGAGAGGAGGATGTAACTCAAGACCTGAGCTTAGGATCAGGCAACGGGCTAGATTCGTTGGACAACATCCAAGAATCCGAACTTCAGAGTTCGGAAACTCTTCGGCCTCCGAATCTTGGATTGGGTGAGGTTTCAGATTCAACGACACCCGCCCACCCGAACATAAGCGATCTCTCCCAAATCAGGCAGAGGCCCGAGGAAACAGTACATCATTACTGGGCCAGATTCCTCCTGGTTATGAACAGGATAAAGGATTGCCGCGAGGGAGACGCAATCTCAATTTTCTGCAGTAATTGCACGGACGAGGGAATCCTTAACGCCGTAAGTCGTCGTGATATTACACGCTTCGCTGACTTGGCGTCCATAGTACAAAAATACTGTGCGATGGAAAGCGCCTGGAAAACCGAAATAAAATTTTGGGATAATCCGGCCTTGAATAGTAATCCCGTCCGAACTAAGAGGGTGCATCATCATAGGACACCCGGGATAAACACCAAAAAGCCAAAACCCTCTACAGGGCATGGAACCGTACTGGAAAGGTGGCTTGATGGACCCTGTAGAATTCACAGTACAGAGGACGCCACACCAACTCACAGCCTTAGAGCATGTTGGATACTCCGGCAGGTGGCCAAAATTGGCGAGGACCTCTTAATTCTGGAGGCCGCAGAAAGCCAGCCCGAGGACACCAGTACCGTTCTCACAGTCTTCGAGACTTTCGCATCAAACAATGTGCGAAAAAGAACACTCCGCAGCCTCGCCGAAGTCTATCAAGTTGCAACAATAAATCCATGGAGCGACACTGCCATTACCTTCAACGCAAGTGATGAACCTAGATTCCGAACAGCCCGAGCACCAGCCGCATTGGTCCTCAGTCCCATAGTGGACGGCTTTCGCCTCACCAAGGTGCTCATGGATGGAGGCAGCGGACTGAACCTCATTTATGAGGAAACCCTTCAAAAAATGGAAATAGACTGGAACCGCGTCGAGCGAAGCAGCACAACCTTTAGAGGAATAATCCCCAGTCGGGAAGCGCGCTGCACAGGAAAAATCACACTAGATGTGGTGTTCGGCACGCCGGATAATTACAGGTCCGAAGAAGTCACGTTTCAGGTGGCCCCGTTTAAGAGCGGACATCACGCTTTACTAGGGCGGGAAGCATTCACAATCTTCCAAGCAATACCCCATTACGGGTACATGAAGCTTAAGATGCCCGGGCCGAATGGAATTATCACTCTAGCTAGTGATCCGGACATAGCACTCCGCGCCGAAAACAAGACGGCCGCATTAGCCCTTGAGGCGCTATCCGAAGCCTTAGCGGCCGAGGAACTGACTGCGCTGCGCTCCACGGTTAACAGGGATGATGTGATACTCGATAAGAGATCCAAATCCACATCCTTCAAGCCAGCTGACGAAATAGTCAAATTCCAGGTCCATCCAACGGACCCCAATAAA